>NW_025944702.1:0-56416 GCF_000764305.2 Hyalella azteca | reverse complement strand
GCAAATGTATGACGTCACCATTTCAACCATCAATGAACGCATGGAACTAAAACAAAGCTTAATATAAAGGAAAAACTAGAGAAGTGACGGAATTACCTACGATGTCGGAATATACCGCGTTTACCCTATAAAAATTTTATACAAGTTATTTTTTCACTATTGAAACAAATTTTTTCAATTTTTAAATTGTTTGTTCTGTCAATTGATTCATGCATTGTCTCTGACTTCATGCAAGTGTGCAAAATTTCAGATCAATTGGACAGGTAGGTAGAATGTACAAGTGTGTTAAATGTTGATTAGCCTACAAGATTTGTAGCAGACAAAATGAATTTATGAATTTTTTCTCTATTGAAACAAATTTTTTAATTTTCAAAATTATTTATTCTGTCAATTGATTCGTGCATTGTCTCCAAGACTCCAACTTTATGCAAGTATGCAAAATTTCAGATTGATTGGAGAGGTATAAGGCCGTATTCGTATAACCGTAGAGCGTAGAAGTACATTAACTGTTAAATATCAATTATAAGATTCATAGCAGACAAACAAACATACCTTTCAAGGGTATTATAAGCAACACAACGTTGTTCTTGGAGCTTCATGAATTCTTGCATCATCACAGCTTCAGTGCGAGGAGCTGGCTGAGCCGGAATGCCAAGATCCACTTCAACAACGTCTACATTTTGAATTTGATTTTCCTCTTCTTTTTCTTCTTCTTCTCTCGGTATATCTGAAAAATTTGCAAGATTAACCTCATAATTTTATATGCGGTGAGATTATTCACAAAGAATAATATATCCTTCTTTTATTTCTGGTACGTAAACAACAAAATCGAAGGTATCAATCACAATGATCACAGGAGGCCAGAGTCGGCAAACGGCAATGACATAAATGATAATAATGGCGGTATGAATGACAGAAAAATTATATACCCATACATTATTAGAAGATTAGTAGCTAAGTTTGAACGAATTAAGAGTAATAAATCTGCTTACCGCGCATTTTATTTCACTAAAAAGTAAGATGACTATGAAACTGCGTCTAAAGTCCCGTCAACGGAACAGAAAAGGATATGAGGCGTTCCGTTTTACAATGATTTCTAAAAATCGGATTCTTGTATATGTATTTCATATTCATGGGCTTTAAAATAAATTAATTATGAACATATGGAAGGAAAATTAACGTGAAGTTAGTTTTAATTTCAAAAGTCACTATTTACATGCTTTTTTACTCATAAAACATTTTCTTTGAGATATTTAAATCAGAGAGAATTCCACGTAAATTTTGAGCTTATTCCTGGAAGAGATTAAAATTCAATAGCCAAGCTGAGGAGCGAAAAATTCTATTAAATGAAAACTTTTTATTGCTCTCTGCTATTTATCTGGCTATTAAGGTTTCCATCTCTTTCATGCAAATTTGTTCGTTCTGCCGATGAAACTCAGGGTATCTGCAACATGTTGTCAATAAAAATATAATCATCTTAGTTTTCGTTTTTACATATTTCAAATATTTGTTTAATTTGCAATTGAACTAATGACATAAATATTTTTTTTGGAAAATGATATCAGAAGTTGATTTTTTAGCTCTTTATTGGGTATTTGCTGCGAATTAGGAAAATTTTCAAAAAAAAACAAACATCATCCAAATTCATGCTCGCAATAATTTTATGGAAAAAGCAATTGCACAAAATTTTTCATACCATGTAGTAAATATGCTGGGCTTGTAAGTTGTTCTAGCTCTTCGGGGACGATGATGTATTTCTATAAGCATTATCTATGCGCTATGCCAAATCGGACCCTTAATATAAGAATAGTCTCAGCGTGAAGCAAATAATAAAGGTGGTATTGGAAGACGTGTATACGTGACGTCTTGGAAGGAAGACAGACTAGGAGCGTGGCATGACTCACTCACGTACCATGACTCACTTATTGCCTCTGCAAACAGTGCCTGACCTTGCGTCAAAATGACCTCGCATAAATACAGCATGGCTCAATATTTATCATGACATTCTGATGTAATTTGAAGCTATATGTATAACGGAAATTTTGTTTGAAACGGAACGCTATGTTGTTTAACTTTGTTTGAAACGGAACGATAGGTATGCTGTATAATTTTGCATGAAACGGAACAATATGTTGTTTATACAAATTGTGAAGCACAGATGTTCATTCTGTCGCCATCTGTCCTGACACGCCGGAACAAACGTACAACAGCAAAAAGAAATTTTGCACTAACTTCCCTACAATGTGTATCTCACTCGGATCTTACTTATATATTTTTAATGTTTATATATAGCAAAAAGTTATACTTTCCTTTCTGGGAAATGTGTTTCTCATTTCACGCGAACAAGACTCAAATTTTGTAATTTTATAGTCTAGAATACAAGTCCTTATAGACTTAGAATAAAACAATCTTTGAGAGGAAAATTTTCATTGTATATAACATCGTCATAAGACAAAAGTTATTAGGCAGTAAGTTTCCATTAAATTGAACAAGAAAATATCATGACTCTTACGATGGCAAAAGGCAATAAATATATTGATAAGATAACCCCTATCACGAAAAGCACGATAAACGAAAAGTTTTAATCATATTACTCAGCCTAATGCCTCACTGATAAGCTTATATTCGAGAGTCAAGTACCACATCACATTAAAAATTAGAGTAATTGTTTTATATATTCACCAATATTGCAGTGGACGGTACGAGTCTTTATTGTTCATCAGAAAAGTAGGATCAATAAATTATTTATCGTTATCTTGAGTTGCATATCTCATTATCCGTGTTCATGCCTTTCATGTCCTTATACGGGCAACCCTTTCGGATTTGATTTTTTTATGATTTCTTTGAATTCTATGATTATATCGATTTCAATGTTCCAGTTCAAGATTTATTTTCTATTCATTAATTTTACACGATTTCTGTAGAAAAATCGTCTCAGCAACCGTCTTTTTTCGCGCCAATTCGATTCCGGCAGGGGATTTGAAAGATGTTAAAATCTTTATAGATGTTGCATTCATTGTATGTAAATAATATATCTTGAACAAACTACTCATATTGAAAACAGTGTAGATATTGCAACACACACTAGGATCTGAAAGATTTAAGGGATAGACAAGCACTATTTAAATAGATCTCATGTACCAAAGTTATTAGTCAGTCGAACTCCAACGTTACACTCAGAGAAATGAGTGAGACTTCGTCGAAAAAGCGATGCACTTTCTACCCATATATGCATCATACAAACGGAGTATGGGCCGGCAAGAGAGCGTATCAGTGCTACGTCCTGCTTCTTCTCGTGTCGTGTCATGAAAAAGTGTGTCATTATTTGGAAAAAGTGGTTCATTATTCGCGAAATACGACCCAATGATTTTTATGAGTGTGGTGCTCAGGTTAGCGTTGCGACGGCCCCCTCAGCGCACAAGGCGAGATCAATACAAGACCTTGCCTTGCTATACTTATAGTGCATGGGGGACCTATAGCCTTGCTATACTTATAGTGCATGGGGGACCTAGCCTGTCAACGTTGCTCTTATACGGTGAGAACTTAATCATAATATTCAAGTAATAAATATCTTAAGTGGAGACTACAATCAGCTAAATAGATGGTCATACCGTCCAACTAGGGACTATCTTACCCAAAGCATGAGCAGTGAGCGGTCGTGTCAGTGATAAGTCCTTGTGCCTGGCCAAACTGTGTCAGGATAACCCACACAAAGGCAAAAAGTGTAGCTTATTGGACAAAGTCTCACTCATATTTCTGATTGCACACAAAACCGAAGTATAGCACAGTTTCCATGGCGACGCTCTAGAGTTTGCCTGTCGTCCATAAATTTACTTGCATTGATAAATGATAATTTTACATTTCTCATATTTCATAGGTAAGTGGGAAATTTTTCATAGGTACAATCACTTCATAACAAAAATAATATTTCACCGAAATACATTTTTAATTTAAAGCCGGCAGTAAATGCAGGAAAATATGTTGGGAGTTATTTGAATAAGGATTTTGCACCGTATTATATTATTTCCCAATATTACGTATAATCCATAATAATATGGTGAAATAACATAGTATTATTTATCTTATTCAAATTTATTATTTGTTTTAAAATAATATAATAGATTATTTATTGCATTACAGTTTATATATAATATTAATTATATCTCATTGCAATACATTATATTGAGAAGACATAAAATTATCAATAAAAAATATTATCTGCTCCTCGATTAAACTTGCATAAAGGAAGGGCTCCTGCCGAACTATTCCAATATTTATTATATTGTGTTTGTATTATATTATTTATTTATTATATTGTTTAGTAACCGACATGTTCGGCCGCTGTGGAGGCGCTGCCGAAGCTCATTTTGAGCGGCCTAAATCGATCGTGCGAGGGGAGACTAGCAGATCAATACAAGACGGCTGGGTAGAAGATTATAGAAGTGCCTTATAAACTGGGGTTTATATTATAATGTTTTCTTTAATGACGGAGAAGTAAACAAAATGAAGAAATGAAGTCAGTGTAAATTCCCTAGCACACTGAACAAGATAGCGCAATTAACTCGATGTAAATGTTTGGCATGGTGCTCGTAATTATCTTTCGAAACGTGATGAAATCCGACATTTAAAATTATTTATGCTACTTATTTAATTTTTTTTTAAATCGCTAAATACGGAACATAAAAACATACATATACGGATATACAATCATTTACTAATTTACTTATCACTTATGCCTTATTTACGTGTCCCCTATGCTGCTCACCATCATTAATTAATCCACTATATTTATATAGCGCCGAACATCTCATAACCTGTTTTAGTTTGACATAGACTCACTCTTCGTAGTTCGTACTCAAGTAGTCTGCCACGCTTGTCATTCCGTGCCGCTACCTTCACAGCCACGCCGCCGCAAGCCCGCCAGATGGTGTTTTTAAGGCCAAGTTGCACGCTGTTGGCCCAAAATATCATAAGCTTTTGAAGTCTATTTATTTGTATTTTACTTAGTAATGTATTTGGTGTTTATTGTATATTGTATTTTGCATTTACTCAATGTGTTTCTCAATTCTTGTAAAACCCAAAATCTAGGCGTCACACGGCAAACAACAAGTTTCCTTATAAATATTTAATTGTGGCTGGTTATGGCCTTTTTGGGAGTGAATTTGGCGGTTTTCTCTTGCCACTATCTGGCAACCCCACGCCATGCATCTCCTGCAGTCAGCGCAGTGTTGCCTAACAAGGCAGTGCATTGCCTGACCTCGACGGGGGTTGGCGTCAGGGTTATTGCCTCTATGAGCGCCATGGGCGCCGTTTATGCAAGAACTCCATATAAGGGCGCGGCGATTGTCGGTGGCGGAATAGGGATGGTTTGCCTGGCCAGCGTTGCCTTGTTTGGCGGGTTGTTGGTCCTTGAAATCTCATATCTCACCAGGCATCTGACGCTCAGCCAGCATCGAAAAACGACTTGTTTGAAGGGAATCAAATGATAATGTAGTTTCAACGTTATTTTTTTCGTCCAGCCAGCGTAGCATTGTTTAACGTGCTGTTGGTCTCTGGAAACGCATATCCCAACAATAATTGGACATTTAATTAATGTCAATAACGAGCTTTTACAGCCAAACAACTAATAACAGTTTAATTTGGCAAAACTAACTCATACTCCCTATTAACGCCGAAAATAGAATTGTTCATAAGAAATCAATTCGTAATTATCTTTATTTCAACGTTGGAAGGGATTTTTTTTTTTTTTTTTGCTGAGCCCGCGTCACTTTGCTTGCCCAGACTTGCAGCTGGTCCTCTCAATAGCAGCAGTCACGGTCGAGGTTGAATGGACAAACAGCTGTCAAAATCTTAGCAAAATAAAAGCTTATTTACACACAGTAACTGAATTATTGGAGTAACTTTCTCCATTAATGAATATATTTTAAACCCCTTCTCACTTTCCTGTCTCGGTTGTGCTCAAACCTGTATACTCTAATATAGTCATCGTTTCACTTATCTCACATATTTGAAAATATATTATCTTTCATGTAATTGACAACTTATTTTTTTGTGTAATGTATTGTGCAGTCTTTCGTTGACTGCTTGCATGTCTGTTGCACGAAACACAACCTCAAATATTCGACCATATTGATCATATTTTTATCTTATCTGTGAACTTGGAACTCAAGTGCATCTTGACATTTCACGAAGCTGCACACAATATTGCGTGTTCAAACTCTGATTGTTATCAACCCTTAGACTTTTAAGACCGTGATCACGGTCTATCGTTTGCTTTATGGAGGACATTATACCTACAAATAAAATAACATAACATAACATATTGATCTCGGCGCTGAAGTGTAGGCCTGATGTGGCCTGTCACCGATTCTTTTCCTTTTCGTGCCTTGTTCACAGAAAATCTAAAACATGAAGGAAATACGGATGCTTTAGAATCATATAAACAGTTATATTCATTTCTAGAGTAACGTTTGATCTAAACCAATGTTTAGCTACTAGGGATTAAAAAATGACAATCCAGCGGAAGTAAAAAAAAAACATTTCTGTATTCCTTGAGATTGTTCTCAGCGTAGAAAGAAGTGAGACATTATTTTTCTGCGCTCTTTAACACAAATTCTTCAACAAAACGTATGGTTTGGGATTTATGTTACGTCACAGTATTGTTTTCTACGCAAGTTCTTTTCCTAAGCCCATCAAACTCACTCGTGAGCGTTTGGCACGACAAGGAATTCCCTCTATCTTTTGCCTTATCAAGGGATGACCATATTTGGTAATTTCCTTTCCACAATATAGATAGAGTCATAATTCAGCTAAAATTTGTTATAATAAGAATTTCTTAAAATCAACTAGTTCAAATTATTAATGACGAAGAAATGTTCTTTCACCAACATGCATTAAAATTACAATGCCAGTTGTCAATACATAAATATAGAAAAAATAAATAGGAGGTGGCATCGTTAACTACTCCACTGACCATAGATCTTCAACAAGGTTATGTAGAAGCTTTTATTTTATTTAATTGAACTAACAAATTAAGATAAAAAGATGAATTTATGCAACAATGTTCTTATATAAGGGCATTTATAAAGTATCGTGTCCCGAATATTCGTTAAATTACTGCACAATATTTTCTCAGATGTACCGAACTGGCATCTGTTCGTTAAGATTTTGAACCAATGAGAGATGATTATGAGAGATTTGACCATGCTTTTGAACCAATCAAAAGCTTTGTAGCAAGAGCTTTCGAGGCACCGCGCAGCAATATCCTCTTATATATGTGTAGAGTCAGTCACTACGCCCCACTTCAGTGTTCTAGTTGTCAGTGAAGGAGTGTGAAAAGTCAGTTGCTTGACTCGTAATTACATTTGATAATGGTGAGTGTATTGTTGGGAGCTTTTGAAGCTTTATAATACTATGCACTATATTGAGTAAGATGCCTACATATCTATGAAGTCTAATATCCCCATAGTATCGACGAATGCTGGGAACTATCCCGTCTATCCGGCGGTGCCGGTATCGGTATGGTGTCGCCAATTATTATGCAGTATTCCATAAAAAGTCAATGTTAGCTTGAACTTGGATATTGCAATGTTCTGTATCCTTACAATTATTTTTTACATTGTCTTATCGCGAAAATTAGTTTTGTTAAAATTTGGATTTAAATTTTATTTAGTCATAACTTAAGTATTATCTCGATGACTAGCTACCTAATCTCTTCACGAGTTCATCTCATCACTCATGCCGTCTTAGACTTATATCATTTCATTAATAAACTTTTTTGCTTAGGCGTGATGCAAGATAATTTTATAGTGTATCTACTCATTTGTGAAAGTGATGACTAATCAATAAGAGAATCTTTGTCTAGTTTGTGCATCTATTATTATAAATAAATTCATTACTGTTTAATGTGACTGATAATTTACAAGCCTACCTAGGCTTAGTAGCAGGATGGAATTCTAATTTCGAAGGTTCATATATTATTTCGATCCACCAAGACAACTTTTTCTACCCAACATCGTTATTTGAGGCAAAAACTGAACTTCTTAAAGGCTTAAAATACGTACACTGCCTTGCTCAGTTTCTATAAGTACCTAACCACTTTGAAGTTTTATGCTTGCTCCTTTCACTCAACAATTAAAATTAGACTTATATAAAGTATTAGTTAGTTGAAAATTTGTCTGAAACGGTAAAGCAATGCGGATTGCGGAAGTTGAAAATTTTATGAAATGACATGTTTGCTGAAGTGCAAACCGCGATTTTTTAATCAAACAAAAATTTATGACATTCGAGCCGCGAGATTTCATACCTACTGAAATTATATGATATTAGAGCCGCGAGATTTCATACCTACTGAAATTATATGATATTAGAGCCGCGATATTTCAGACAAAAATAGCACTTTTCCAGACTAGAGTGAAAGCTGTTAATATTTGTTAAACTCCAACTTCCAAGGGAGACCTTCCTTGATCAATCTAGGTAATAATCAATGATAAGTAAGTAAGGCATGCAAACATTATTAATGTTCCTACTTGTCAGTCAGGATTCAGGAATACTCAGGATTTGAATTTCCCTATGTATGAATGAAACCTCATGGCTGCATTGTGATTAATTGTTAATAATACCTTTGAAATCCTGTAGCTCACTGAGCTCAATTGTACACTTTTGATAACAATTAGGTAGGAGGTAATTCATTTAGTGGGAATGTTGCACCTTCAGAAATGGCAGGAAATCTCAGGTTGTCTATTGATATTCCACAAAAAGTCAATCAAAAAGAGTACATATTAATTAGCTGTAATGCTTGACAACTCTATAAACAAGATTTCTATGGCAAGATGACCTTTGGGGCTTTACTATACATTTTTGCACATGTAGCCTACAATCCTACATCATATTTATTTAAATGATCATTCAAGGGTGATTGTCAATGTCAAAAATTGTAATCAGAAATGTAATTTTTCTTAGCTTACTCTGAATCAATTAGGCAAGAGCAATGGGAAATGGGAATGGATAAAATTGTCTGCAATTATGGACTTTTTCAAACGTGTGGTTATGTATACATTCTCCCCAATTTTTCATTTGAAGTTATCTTGTTTTCTCAGTTTTTTTAGAAGTCAGGGAGTCCAAGCAACAGTTTATTTGCCTGTTTAATTTTTAGCAAGAAATTTCTATATTGTTCTGACCTTGTATGATGGCTGCAGTTTGTGAAGTTGTGTTTAACATCAAAATTTGCAAAAATAGTTCCTTAGTAACTAAACTTTAGAATTGCTTGTTTTTTTACTACTGGATTAAAAAATTCAATTTACTTTATTTCTATGTAGCAAAGGTCAATAATTTTAATATGTATTTCTGATAGGTTTCATGTTTACTTTGCTTCATTTTGCTAATCACAAGTGAGTAACCTAAACTTCACTTATTTAAAGTATCTTAGGCTTCTGCTGGATTTCCTTATTTTCAATTACTAAAATTTTTCTGAATAATCTGAAGAAAGCAAATGGGTCTTTGATTCTGTTTTGGAGTATAAGTTTTTATTTGCTATGCTAAGTCCATATTATTAATGACAATAAGATTTGCAAGCAATTTTTCAAAGTAATTACATTTTTATGCCATATCAAATGCATCAAAATATTTTTTGGACAAATGGAAAATTCCATACTCTGAAGACATGATCTGCCTAGCAGGATGTTACCATATTTAGATACAATATCACCTGATGTTAGAGTTGGTGTAAGTTGGTGAAGTGACATGCATGAAAGTGTAGGCTGCTGGCAGCTTGCCAATGTACAGGTGGAGGCATGGCAGTAGCAACGCTTCTAAGTACTGAGTGCTAGCAGACTTCTTTGATCTTAAGCAGCATATTTGCCTAATGGTTATTTGTGATTATTTGCCTAGCTCTTTGTTAGAGAGTACATTGGTATTTTGTGTAACATGGATATCTAATATTACTGACAATGCTTAGTCAGTTCAGTTTATAGAAATTTTGTAACCAAATTGTTATACTTTTGCAGCATTACTATTTCAAACTAATCTTGTTGTGAGTGTTGCATAGCATGTCCTATAAGGCTATACGTATTGTCTTTTAAGCTGTTTTGCCTCAACTATTCATTTTGTTGCTGTAATGATATTCAATAGTTATCATGCCAATTAAATTGGTTAGCTCAAGAGATGCTTAGGCAAATTAAGTAATGTATACATGCAACTTAGTTTATTTTCAACTACTGGTTTTCCTTAAAACTGCTGTGATAATTCAAACTGTTATGATATTGATTAGAACTGACATTACAGGCTTCAGGAGTTCAAGTTGCTGATGAGGTGGTGGAAGAGTACAAATTTATCAAGAAGGGGAAGAAATACAGATATATTGTATTCCACATTAAGGATGAAAAGAAGATCTGCATCGATAGTGTGAGTGCTAGTTTTTAGAATTTTAGTGTTAAATGTTACAAATGGGTGCATATATCATGTGACGATTGAATAATTATGTATAGATACATACTTAATTTTTAATTTTTCTGTCATTTCTGGAAGCCAGATGCTTCAGTTTCAACAATGCACTCGATGTATTTACTGAAATTTAATTAGTTGATAGCTCTGTGTGGTTGGTGTGCCTATGGCTGAACAGAAAATATTCCTAGTTCGTAGCATTCAAATTCCCAAAGTAGATGCATAATGTGTATAGTTATTGTGTGAAGTGGAAATTATTCTTTAGCACTTGAAGCAATTAGATGATGTTCCCAGCATCGGGTGCTGATTTTGATCATTGTTTTTTGATTAGGGTTTTCCGTTAGGTCCAAATATTGTTTTAGCTCAGTCTGGCAGAATCTACATCTTGACTAAGATTCTGTGTCCCTAGAAAGCTGCATTGCCAAACTTTACTTACTCAATTGTGGATCAAATTATTTAACAAGCCGAAACTTTAGTGTAAATCTTGACCTTATTTCTGATATTTACTATTGAGTTCAGTATTTTGCCTGGTAAACATTGAAACTCACAGAGTTCAAGATGTTATTGGTAATAATTGCTGCCGGTATTGCAGAGTGGTGACCGCGATGCCTGTTATCAAGACTACCTGGACCACTTAGCCAGCCTTGGTCCTGATGAGTGCCGCTATGGACTCTACGATTTCGAGTTCGAGCATGCCTGTGAAGGTGCTGCTGACGTAAGTGTTGGTCGCTGTGGTCGGCCGGTAAGGGTTTTGTAGCCGATTTAAAATTTTCAAGAACTTCCTACTGATACATTTGCAGTCGTCGATTTATTTGTATCTTAAGGCGTCGTAAGTACAGTAAACGTGAAGATTTAATCTGGTCGAATCGACGTTCCTGCTGCATTTAAGACGATAGATTACTCTTTCCTCCTGGCAACAGAAGTTAAGTTATTGAATAGATATGCCGTCAGGTTCCTGTGAACATAATATTGTTCCTTCACTTTAAGTCTTTTGAAGGAGTAAGACGCTGAATTAAGGAGTCGGTTAACTCAACCAACTGGCCATTTAGTCTTGTCGGTTCGATGTGGTGATACAATAGATTTTAAGATCGTGTCTCGGTTCTATTACTTGTCAGAGCTAAACTCTCCAGTTCAAACTATGAATTCGTGCTGTACCATTCTACCATTTCGTTTTCAAGGTATCCTATCAATTTATTTTTGTTGGATAGGATTAAGTCAATGTGGTAGAACCAGTTTCTCAGGCGGCTTTCCAGCAGACCAGCCATGGATAATGTGCTCATTTAATACCTAAATATTTTTGGCTGTGGAATGGAAGATTACAACTACTTGCATCCTGATAGTGCTTGAAGTGAAGAATCGAATTCCGAAAGGTTTGTATCTTTCTTGTCTGATCCATAAAAGCTCTTGCGTAATAAATGCAGTGAAGTTTTGACCTTTTTTCTGGTTTATCATTTATGGTTAACTGTCCATCTTTTCTTTTCAGACGAAAAGATCGAAGCTGATTTTGATGATCTGGTGCCCCGACACTGCCAAGATTAAGAAGAAAATGCTTTACTCTTCCAGCTTTGATGCTCTGAAGCACTCGCTTGAAGGCATAGGAAAATATATTCAGGTACGAAACGATTACCGTCAACACGAATAACCTGATTCTGTTAACAAGGTTCGATCAGCATTGGGGGCTACTTTACTTCGGCTTATAATTATTAGTTAAAAATTACGAAATCGTGGGTGTTGACACCAGCCACTTAAATAGGTCGCATCAGCATCCTTGATTAGTTCGTCGAGCATTGCCCGTTCATCTTACGAATGAGTAAATTTTTACTTTTTTGTGGTACTTCGTGGCTATGTTACGTTACACGCCATGAGTGGTAATGTAATTTATTCCAGTTCTTGCGTGTGCCGTGTAATTTTCACACATTTACCTTTGATTGTTTTTCAAAGATTACCCTAATTGTCAGTTTTTTAATTACTTGCTAATGATTACTTCAATTAGTAATGATTTATCCCAGGCCACGGACATGTCAGAAGCCGCGCCCGAGTGCATCCTGGAGAAGATCAAGTCGACCGCGCGCTCGTGAGGTCGTCAGCCGAGTGCAACCCTACATGCTGGCTGATGATGGGGGCACTAGAGCGACGTTGCTCTGCTCCACTTTATTCCTACCATTCGCTGCTCCTGTAGTCCTGATTGCTTCAATACATTTCCGTTCGTTGTAGTTTCCCAGTTGCTGTTGACCCGCCACCTCAACGTAAATAGCACCATAGTTGTGGAGATCATATCGTCTACGTGAAGCCTCTTGGTTCCATTATGGGCCAATGTATTTTGGAATGCTTCTCACAGCTGAATTGATTCGGTAATTGCCAGGAATTAGTTAAATCTTTTGAAGGTTTCAATTAAATTTTGCACTTTCGCAAGCCTTCTGATATTGTCTTCTCTTGGACACTTCTTTTGAACGATTCGTTTGACGGAATGTGTCTGGATGCGAGGGTAAGAATAAGAGCGCCGACGCGATAGTAGTGGCATGAATAATCAGGTAACGAAGTAGTGGATTGTTAGGTTTGATAGAGCCGAGCTAAAATATTAACTTTGCTCGATAGGTCAGCTTGTGGATATTGAATCCTATGACGCTCTTCCATCGATTCCCTCTAGAGCATCAAAGACTTATTTAAGGAATTCTATTATAATTATTTCTAGTGGAAACTATTGAATTCTAAATTTCGAATTTCGCGCCTACTACCAAAAGTTTGCATTTTTCATCAAATTATTCGTCAATAAATTTCTTTTTGATTCACAACCCATATTCATTAATCCACCGATAAGTAATAGGTTAGTTTGATGAAAGGAACATGGAAAATTTTAACTATATGTATTAACGCAAGTTGCCCCGATGATCTGGCGTCACATGGAAGTAAATAGTTTGGCAAATGTGGACCTGCACGATGGAAGTGGTGTGCACCAATTCTTGATTGGGATTCTCATTGACAACCGTCATAAGTTGCTACTGACGGAATTGTCTTCACAAATCTTGGGTGTAGATTTGAAAACTGGAGGATTTTAAACAATCCATCGCATAACTGTAATTTCAAGATAATTTATTGAACATGGAATTAATGGGTTTTTATGAAAGATACCCGCTTATTTCTGTCTGTCCAGTTGCCGAATCAACAAGTAATAGTAGTAGTATGGTGGTTTACTATCGCAGCTATCAAGCTATTTCGCACCGGAGGTCAAAATGTAACATCGCCAGCAAGGCGGAAGGTATCAATTATTCAATATCTCAAATTATTCATCACTCACAAGGGACGGAAGGTCTCAATTGTCCAGCCCGCTGAAGCTGGCTCAAAAGAAGCAGCGTTAGCATCTCAAAGAGACGAAGTGACAAGGAGGGACAGGTGAAAAGCAACAGTAACGAAGACACTAACAAGAGGTCGCTTACACGGGACGTCGGCCGCCCGCACGAGAGAGACAGAAAGGAACTGTAAGAAATCCTACCTACATAATAACTTAACCCCACAACTGAGATCCGCAGTCAGACACCGCGAGCTCAGCGGTGGGGCGCTCAGGAACAATCCTCCTCTACCAGTAATAGGAAAATGGTTTATTCGTAACTCGATCAGGCGCAAAATTTCAAGGAGCGGACAAATTTGGTATAGTGTGACGGTGTCAGCATTAATTAGGCCGTTTGACCTGTCTACGATTCTGAACATCGACAGCTTGTTGCGGGTCTCGAACGTGCAGCTCAAATTTCGCCGATATGACCAGAACTGTCGCACGGAGGTGGGACGATTACTCCTGCTTCAACCCTGGTATGCTGAACTTTTACCACAGGGCTTACCTGCCCCGTTACTCTTGGCCACATATTTGTAGATACGATTCTACAACCGACGATAGTGAATGTAGTGTGGTGACAAAAACGTCGCACACTACAGTTGATAAAATTGGTTTTCTAGTCATTGGACTATCAAGTTGAGATATCACAATGACAATCTCGCTCAAAACAATACCGGTTACTACACTTTCAAAGCGTATGGTATTTATCTTCATCATATTTTTAAACGAGGTTCGCTAATTATAACTTCATACAGGAAAAACTGAACCTTCCAAACAAGTTGTAATTGATACCATTATCTGCATGTAAAATCAACCTAGGAAATTATTGCAATCAATATCGGTTCGTTTAATTTGCGTGCGCTGACAATGATTGACTATGGAGTATGAACCATCGTTTTCCAGCGAAACCTCGCCGGCTCATTCTGACAGCCGCAGCGCTTTGGTTAGATTCTCGCTACGAGATGGCGCTTAGCGAGACGTCGGTCAATCAATGCACATGCGGCGGTAATATGAACCCAGTATTGATCCCATGTCCGTGACAGAGCCTGTTAGTGACGCGTTGCCAGCACATTCAGTCGGCCGAAGAGCTTCGTCCGCACACTCGCGTCCTCCGTGGTTTATCCTGGAACTCCTGCCAGCATCGGACACAGAGACTGAACGAGGCAAAGGTCGCTTATTGGTGCGCGTGACGGAACTTCGGGCACTGGGTCGAGCGCTGCCGATGTAGCCATACGAGAAGTGATCTGAGGGAGGGAGATCAATATTTTAATATGATGTCTACTACCAGTAACTCTCGTTACCTAGCCTTTACATTGTTAAGCATAGACAAAGCTTAGTAAATCCGTGGGGTGAAAATGGAACAAAAAAATATACTGTAAATTAATCCGTATTAATCTCGTGGTTAAGAATAAAAAGATGAAAAATAACTCGTAAACATTTTTCGAAGAAGTTCCGCGCACAGAGTTTGGGTTATCAATTGTTTCAATAGTCATCATGCAGATTAATTCAAGAAGAAATTTCACCAAAAATAAATCACTTTCTCTAAATAAATTTACCTAATTATATACATAAATTAATCTAATTGGAACGAGTGGGCAATACTGTCATGAATGAAATAAAATAGCGCAAAAGTCTTGGCGTGGATAGACCAGTGAATATTAGCATGGTTACTCGCCTTTGAAATATGCTTCCTGTTCAGTGAGCAGCTCGACGAGTTCCGAGTTGTCCATGGGAGGTCCTGAGCCTCCGAGCTCCGAGGGGAGTTCGTGCCCCGGGATGAAGTCAAGGAGGCTCTGCGTGTTGCTGCCGTGGAAATGAAGCTGCACACAAAATAAGTCATGACGGTACATTGACAACTTGCTGGGTAACCTTTTGTCCACGGGTAAATTAACTGGCGACAATGCTATTCGTATCAAAATGTTTGGTAACAGGAGTTACCGTCAGTAAATGATATAAGGTTGACAAGGCGTTGCTGGGGGTACATAGAATCTCGATGAAGCCGTGCGGTTGAAATCACTCTAATTGCAGCAGCGAGTTGAGGGTTCGAATTCGGCAACTAGTAGTAAAAACTCGAGGCGTGATCGGTGAGGTGACCGGGTCATTAAACACATGAAGGTTGGATCAGTGAGTTTTGGGTTCGAGATCAGCAACTAGCTACTAAAATTCTGCGATGGCTGGAATCGGTCAAACATAATCTGATCTTCAACGCTGGCCATCGTAGTCGCATAATAAATGATTTAACAAAAAGAATAATAAACATATTTCTACAATTCAATGATATACTAGTAGTTGTCACTAAAAAATGCATCACATGTTCTTAAAAAAGTTGTTTTCATCTTTACGTAATTGCCAATTTTGTCGCATTTCAAAGCTACAAATCACTTTGTCAAATTTTTATCAGGGTCATTAATTTCGCAAATAATTAAATCATGTTTTAATATAACACAAATAAAATTACGCAGAAACTGACCCGTTTCTTGATGGTGTCAGACAGCAGAGGTTTGATGAGGCTGAACATCCACTCGAACATCAATGGCTCGTTGATGAAGTGCAGAGCTTTGAAGCGCAGCGGGAAAACTTCCTGTCATCAAAATATTCACTTTAATATCAGGATAATCAAACAAATATAAAAAGTTGAAGTAATAATTTCAGTTGAACCTGCAGGCTCCAAGCATAACTACAATGAAGATATTGTCCAACAGATGAAGTGAAGAAGAGATTAACTTGCACCCAACTTATAGTCATAACAAAGTGATCTCGGCGCTGCAGTGTAGGCCTGATGTGGCCTGTCGCCGATTCTTTTCCTTTTCGTGCCTTGTTCACAGAAGATCTAAAATCGTGTCATTTGACCGGATCTTTTCACGACTGACGAAAGTTTGAAATTGCTACTCGACTTCCACCGGGTTCGATATGGTGCTAAGCATTTCAAATCTGAACATATATTTTTCCATAGCTTTATCTAGTCTGTTCTTGAACGCGTTCATACTTGGAGCGCCAACGATGTCATCGGGGAGGCTGTTCCACATGTCAGCGATTCGAAGCGAGAAGAAATGTTGGCGCGTGGAGAAGTTGTAGCGCAGTTTTTTTTAGTTTATAGCTGTGGCCCCTGGTGTTGGTTATTGTTGTGCAGAAACGTTACCTTTATCATCACATAGATACACATTACCTGCATCTTCCTAATTTAGAATTAAGTTTTCCTTTATAAAAGGAACAAGGAAATTTGCCTTTCACGCGATTTATTTATTTATATCTTTATATCTTAACGGAATTTAGGGGAAAATGAAATTATACAAAAAATTATCATTTTCATGGGAATTATTTGAAAATGAAATGAAGATTCCGTACATTTGGGGTAAATTGTTGTAAAGGTTAATTAATTTATGACGGAGGTAATCCAGGGGTGAAAAAATGTCGCGCGTTTAATGTAAGTATACAATAATGTTGACAAAATCTGTGAAATCGGTGTCGTGCGCTGTGTGGCATTGAAAAGTGACACATAGCACACACCATCAAATAAGGTGAAAACTTTTGGCAACCACTAACGGTTCAGCTCAATTGAAAACGTTTGGAAATAACGTTGAGTTGAAAACTTTTGGCAACCACTAACGGTTCAGCTCAGTTGAAAACGTTTGGAAATAACGTTGAGTTGAAAACTTTTGGCAACCATTAACGGTTCAGCTCAGTTGAAAACGTTTGGAAATAACGTTGAGTTGAAAACTTTTGGCAACCACTAACAGTTCAGCTTTGTTGAAAACGTTTAGAAAAAATGTTTAAAAAACTCGAAAACTTTTGAAAGAAAAACGTTTGAAAAAAAAACGATTAGTTGAAGACGTTTGGCAACCACTAACAGTTCAACTTAGTTGACGTTTGGCAACCACTAACCTGCACTATAGCGACCATCCTTCGCACGTGGGCGGCTGTGAGGTTGTAAGCATGAGTTCGGCCGAGACCGGCGCAGTCGACGACGGCTGCTATGCCTTTAAGTTGAGTTACAGGGTTCCTGACGGCGTGCTCCAGCAGCAGCACCTGCGCTTTGAAGAGGTCGTCCAGCGACACAGTGCTAGGGTTCCAAGATCCTGGAATATAAGAAACGAGAACGAACATAAGGTATACGAATAAATATTAGGCTCGAGGAAGCATGTAACGGACCAAAAGGAATATAAGGATCGAGAAGTAAATTGAGGATCAAAAAGAAGTACAAGTATTAAGATGTAAAAAACATTTTCACACTATGGATACCGAACCCATCGATTTGACTAATTTTAAGTCCACTCCACTCTCTTGGTTAAGAGAGTGGAGACAACAGGCGGCAACAATCGCATACTCAGACAACTAAATGGGCCATCTAGTCCATATTGCGACAAATTTTCTGGGTTGATACGCCTTTTTGAAGGGCCAATCTAACGCAACATGAATCACAAAAGGGCAAAAATGCCTGGCTATTTAGATAAAATCTCGTGCATTTCTCCAAATGCAGCACACATCGGTAACGTCACACACACAGACCGCGGTTTAGCGACGACGTGACGTGCGGAAGAAAGCGGCGCATAGAACGAGAAAAAGCTTTTCGAAACGTGGCTTACTTAGCCGTCATAAAAAAATATTTTATGCTCTGCCTTATATCCGTTTCAGTTGGATGCGTGGAATGGCGCTGCAAAGCAAGAAAAGTGCGTAGGAGCTATAATGGTGATACGGACCGAGAATGGCCGGCGTAGAATTATTAAAAGAAACAAATTCAGTCAGCTAACCATGATACACAGTCACCAAATAACGAATGAATGTTTTACTGAATTGAATTTCGCGTCTTTGGTAATAAAAAACGGTACCTACCGGCCCTGAAGATGAGCACAGTTCTGCCCTGTAGATCTGGTGATGGTAGGATGGTCTGAAGCTTCTTCTCCCACACGTGTTGCAACGACGACACTGTCAGCCCGGTGTAGAAGGGGCGGTTAGCCTGGCGAGACCGGTAGTAGCCTTGCACCTGGAAAACAATAGGTAGTAGCTCTGCGCCTGAAAACAATAGGTAGTAGCCCTGCACCTGAAAAACAATAGGTAGTAGCCCTGCACCTGGAAAACAATAGGTAGTAGCCCTGCACCTGAAAAACAATAGGTAGTAGCCCTGCGCCTGAAAAACAATAGGTAGTAGCCCTGTACCTGGAAAACAATAGGTAGTAGCCTTGCACCTGAAAAACAATAGGTAGTAGCCCTGTACCTGGAAAACAATAGGTAGTAGCCTTGCACCTGAAAAACAATAGGTAGTAGCCCTGTACCTGGAAAACAATAGGTAGTAGCCTTGCACCTGAAAAACAATAGGTAGTAGCCCTGTACCTGAAAAACACTAGGTAGTAGCCTTGCACCTGAAAAACAATAGGTAGTAGCCCTGCACCTGAAACGCCGACGCAGTGAACGGATATTGACACAGAATGGAAATCGTTTGCCTCAATTACCGTCAACCAGGTTGTTTAGTTTTAATGGAGGGCCGAGCCCAGAATAACATAATGTATATATCCGCTGTGCATTGTGTTTCCAGTCTATACAAAGTTCCCAGTCTATACAAAGTTCCCGTTAGAAAAATATCTTTACGAAATATCATCTGCGAAACTCTTTAAAGCCTTTTAAACCGGAACTGCTTAATAAACATGAATCTTGTTAGCATTGATTTTCGAATTGACTAAATTGACAGAAGAACTTCTGCTGGATGAATTTCACACCGAAGATCATGTACGAGAGTATTTGCAAAAATGTTCGCAAATATTTTTCGAAGAAATACAGAAAATTAATTTCACAAAAAAAATAAAACAAATGTAAAAATTTTACAATTATGACGTAGAATATACTTGCACTGAAATCACAACAGGAAATGTTTGAATCAGTCTACATGTGAACAAGTCACAAGTGAACCCTTTAAAAACGACTCACGAACATTATACAGGAATCAGAGACGAGACAAACTTGGCCTATTCTTCAGCGCCAGGACAGCTATATTATACTAGACTATACTATATAGTATTATACTAGACTATATTATATAATATTATACTATACTATGCTATTTTATACTATAGTATGCCTGCTCAGTGCTCACCATGATAAGCGCCTTCTCGTAGTCGAACTTCCGGGCTCTGAGGAAAGTGAGGAGAAAGGCGCTGTCTGTACGAGTCTGCAGCCCTTCATCTCGCAGAACCATTTCCCTGCACACAAAACAATCTGTGGGATAATAATATTCACTTCCGGGCCACTCAAATATCAAGATTTCATACATTACAAAGAGAAGGCGGCGAAAAACAATTCATGCAAAGAAAGTAACGCAATTTCACGCCGCAGTTTTAGTGAGAGAACGTGGTGCATTTTTACTGAGATAGCTCAATTCAAATGATATGATTATTGTAGACTTGGAACGTCAAACAAAACGAGTATACAAAACATATAAAGAAACGCGTATACAATTATTAAAGCAGAAAGTATGGCAGTTCAATTGATACTCTAATCAGCCTCTCACGCAATTTTTTTCTTGAAAGCGTCTCTCGTCTAACCATCAAATTCGGAGGGTGCACCGAGTTGATGAGAAATTAGTTCAAAGTTAAAAAGAAAGTGACGCTTGAGGATTTTTTGATTACAGGAAGGAGACTGTGAAAGCATAAGATATAAACGTTATAGAGTCGAAGTTATGCACTTGAACCAGGAATGCATACGAGTGTAAGAATCGTTAAAACATTTCGTTATATGGCGATGCGTCATTTGCAGCACAGCTATACAAGTGCATGAGCGAGGGACCTCCAAATGTGTTGCGGAAGATTTACTTCAACGTATACCTAACAATCGTAAACGTTTTCTGTATCTAAAGATCTGTTAACTAGAGTAAACTTCAAAAAAAAAAAGATTATCCATTTGGTTGCAGATACAATAACCGTCGCTTATGTTGTTCGTACCTAAATTTATGGTTAATAGTGAAATTCAAAGTCAGTAAAAACGGTTAACCCTATTTCTACGGAAATATTAACAGTCGTCTAAGTTATTTTATCTAATGACCTGCTAACTAGAAATAACTTCAAAAAGAAGAAATATTAACCATTTGTCTAAGTTTACATAAACCGTCATTTTTATTAATTGTAGCTAAAGATATTGTAACTAAATTTAACGTCAGCAAACACTGTCAACCCAAATTCTATCGATATATAGTCGTCTATATTATTCGTACCTAGAGGTCGGGTAACTAAATTTGACGTCAGTAAGAACGGTTAAACGTATTTCTACCGAATCATTAACAGTCGTCTATGTTATTCGTACCTAAAGGTCGGGTAACTAAATTTGACGTCAGTAAGAACGGTTAAACGTATTTCTACCGAATCAGTAACAGTCGTCTATGTTATTCGTACCTAGAGGTCGGGTAACTAAATTTGACGTCAGTAAGAACGGTTAAACGTATTTCTACAGAATCAGTAACAGTCGTCTATGTTATTCGTATCTAGAGGTCGGGTAACTAAATTTGACGTCAGTAAGAACGGTTAAACGTATTTCTACCGAATCAGTAACAGTCGTCTATGTTATTAGTATATATGTGCATGGCAACGAGAGTGACCGTCACTGAACACATGAAGCATCAGAGCAAGTGCGCAGTTTTGGTTCGGCCACCTGCGCATCAAGGGACTGCACAGAGGGTAAGAAAATACACGGAATCAGATTTATGTGCGTTATTTATATTGAGATTCCAACAAGAACATCTTTCGTATAAATTACTAGAATTGTTTTATCGATTGGAAAATTAGTAGACTTCATATCTGACGTAAAACGTCCCTTTTAAAGCATTTTTTATAGTGTAGCGATCAAAATTAACCGCAATAATATATCAATGGACCAAACATAAATTAACTAAGCGCCAAGAAACGCGTGCAGTTTCAATGTTTGTTGTAAACCAAGGTTTAATCCTCAGCGAGGTATGCAAAATAAGTAAACCTTTATCAGAAAACACGCGTGCGATGAAACGTCACGCTATCTCCGCACAGGAAACGAGTGTCTGCTTGTCGCTAGCCACACTACAGGCAACTCAAACACATTAAATTTGAAATAAAATTTTTTAGCGAATAATTCAATATATTTCTGAATTTAGCGGGAATAATCATCAGATTTGCATACATAAAGATTTTTTTTAAGATAAATTGAAGGAATGCAACTCAAATGTGCAGACGTGAAAAACCTTAAATTATATGAAGGAAAACGAAATTTGGTTAGTAATAGCACTGGTTCGTGTTTACATTATGAAAAATGCTTATGTCATCCGACGACATGAAATGAATATTTCAGTATTCAAATGTTAATATCGTTTATCTATTATTCGAGTAAAGTTCACTATATACCTAGAGCAAATTAAGCGGGTGAATTCTAACGCTATTTAACAAATTTGATTATCCGGGCCAATCGCAACAAAGAAAAAATGTTTGCATTACAGCCATTTCAGTTAGATGAATATGATTTGCGGATTGTCGACAACAATGGAACACCTAAATTTGAGCAGCGAGTTGTGGGTTCGATACATGCAGTAAACTATATTAATTTCTGGTCGCAATCGACGAGGCGGCCGGGCGGTTAAACACTGCTGATATTGGAGCAGTGAGTTGCGTGTTCGGGCCACCCAGCAAGCTGTAAAAATTTTGCGATTGGAAAAATCGATGACAGGTATAACGGCCTAATTATAAATACTGACACAGATTACTGTTATTATAAAGTATCTTACTTACCGCAACGCTTCAACGTCTCTGACGATCCACTCCTGCTTTTCGTGGAGGTCCAACTCCGCTTCAGCAAAATATTCATCAGGCAAAAGGCCGTCTGTGGCCGTGGGCGGTTCCCGTCTATCATCGCTGAATTTTGGACATGATTTTCTGGCCTCCCCGTTTGTGTTTTGAGTAGAATTACAGTTGCTTTCATAAGCATAGTGAGACAAAGATTGAGTTTGCTTATTCAAAAATACCGGAGAGGATTTATCAACATTAAAAAGGGATTCCGAGAGGCTTACGTTTAATTCAGAAACTGTAAGAGGAAGTTTTGTCCCGGAGGAATCATTCGCCAGTAACCTACTATTAACATTTCCTGGATATGAAGCCTCACAGTTTGCAGATGCTTGATGATGATGATTTAGGCTGCTAATTTCTTCAAGAGGATTAGATCTTTCAGGAATTTCTTCACCTTCATGCATTTTATGGCCCATGCTACACCGAAGAAGTGATTCACTTTCATTTTGCTCAACTTTCATAGGCGTGTTTTCAAAATTCTGGACAAGGTCGAGAACATCTGCGACGTGACAAGGTTCTGTCGGTGGGAGAGGAGAGGCTACCAAGGTCATGGCTGTAGAATGAAATTAAGAGTTCTAGAAAAATTTAGTTAAGCTTATTCTCGTAAGCAGCATAGACGAGTTAACGAACGAAAATAAGCAATAGCTCTTTTTACTGGTACATTTTTGGAGCAGTTTTGGGATATGGTCAAACCAATTCTCTGCTCAGAATAGGTGTTATTAAATTGTCTGAAACATAGGAAACATATTAGTAATATAACTATATGACAACAATGCCACATCGTCTCTGGGCTCATAATATAAATACCTACGCCAATTACAAACAAAAAATTGAATTGTCGTTCTTAATTGATAATTAAATTAGTAAAACAGGTTTGAAGTGCATAAACAGATTCCAATGGAATTCGTAACTGAAGGCCTAGTAACGATGCTATTCATATCAGAAGGCCATGTAATAAGTCACTGTTATTAAACCATAAGAATACAATGCTAAACGTCCCTAACTACAAACAGAGGTCGTGACCCAATTACTTGAACAATATATTCAGTGAAAAAAATTTAATGGCTTCGCCTCCGACAATTTCGGTGTCCTAATGAACCAAAGAGCCGTGACCTGCTGTTCGTTTAGCATCGCTCAGGGTTGAGAATAATTATAATTCTGTTTGTAAAGAGGATCGCGTCAAGAGACAGGCAGCAGTTCCTCTGCAAATACTGAATTTTGTTCTAGCGTCCCACTCCAAACTCAGAAATTATCAGGAAATTATTATTTCCATTTCGAAATTATTATTTCCATTTTGAAATTATTACTTCCATTTTGATATTTTTGGATTTCGAAATTATTTGGAAATAAATTATTTCCAAATCAAATTAACTTCAAATAAATTCATTAAATTATTATTTAAATTATCTAGATATATGAATTTCCAAATACTTATTATTTAATTTGTTCCATCAGAAATTGTTTTTATGTTCCATCTGGAATCAGCATCCAAATATTGTGTTACCTCTTCCTAAAATCCGCCTACCTTCTTTTACACATTTATGTAACGAAATAATCATATTTACCTATGTATTTTCCTTTTATGCATGACAACAGTACGATTGGTAGGTAAACGAGTAGCAGGATAGATTCCTTCATAGGAAAATAATCAAAGGCATAAATCCATTTTTAGAGAAAGTACTTTAGTGCACCGTACAACCTGACCTATGGTCAGCATTTTATTCAAAAAGTGGAATTGAACAACAGACGCGACTTCTGTCGTTTTTCTTTATCAAGTTTTCGGTGAATCAATAAAAACTATCCAACTATTAGACCACACCTATTTCAACGTAGTCATTAACTTCTAAGCTAACAGATTATTTTTTCAATATTCGATTTGATTTTTTGAGCATTGTTCATTAGCACAGGCAATTCTAAGTCAAACTATTTGACCTAACTAAGGTAAAGTCTCACCGAGCCATCCTCTGCTCCTGGGCAGTACTGGAAAAATTAAGTGGTCTAAACTTCCTTAGCCAATCACTGACGGCTTTTTCCGCTCAACCCACCAATCACAGACGAGAAATCGGTCGCTACGTGTATTTAGCTGCCACGTGTATTTTTTCCACTACGTGCATTTAGGCCGCTAATTTAACAGCTTTTCGAGCTATCCAGCACTTAAGTAAAGCCAGTCCTAGAACTCAATCCATTGACCCGCACCTGCTGTGTAAGATTTATCAGTGCACACATGAAGCTCGTCTTTGGAATAATGATTGCTATAGCCATATAAACTCTCATCGGTGATGCCGAGAAAGTTGTGTGACGTGTACGAAACAAAAAAATTCAGTAACATTCAACGACATCGATTGCAATGTAGGAAAAAATACGTAAGTGAAGTCTTAACATTCATATAGCTCTATATACGCATATACATAATGAGAAATTGCGCCTGTTTCTTTACGCAACAGAACTATCGCTTACAATGAACGGAACAATAGTTGGCGGCTCGCAAAGAGTTGCGTGACATGCGAGCGAGTTGGCCAATATAGTGATCACATCGCTAACGTGAAGCGCTCGAGTTTCATGTTGAACTTGGGTAAGAAACACGCGCATGAAGTCGTTCATAGGCAAAATTCGACTGATCTGTAACTAATGATAGAGAACAATACGTGAACCGAGAACACGTCAACTATAACAATCATCTAACAATATTCTAGAGAATGAAAAATAACTTTGTTGATGATTTTAGTCTACGTTCAACACTATTCGATTAGATGAATGTGTCAGGAACTTCATCAGTATTCCAGACGATGCATAACGGGTTGTTGTGTAGGATGCTAAGGGCATAAGAAAAAGAAAGCTTTCAACCAATCCCGGAACAGAAATGGCTTTCGATCTCAACTCTGGTATGGCGAGACTGTGCAGGAAAGAATTGATCAAATGGCCTTGAAGTGATAGTTTAGATTCTGAGAATACGCGTCACACAAAAATGAACTTTCACTAAGAACTCATAGCCCCTGTTCAGAGTTTATTTTCAATTATTATCCAATTCAATTATACTCGCTTCTCTTTCGCTTAAAATATAATTGCACTGATATAACAGCAGACGATGAGGACATGTGAGTAATTAAATTTTATTCTATTCATGGACATATTTAATTGAAGCAATCTATAAAAAATCTGTAGTGCACAAGTTGGATGAACAAGGCGGGCAAAGACTGACAAAGCGGGCCAAAACTGGCAAGGTGGACAAGGACTGGCAAGGCAACGACTGGCTAGGTGGGCAAAGACTGACAAATGCGAGCAAAGACTGGCAAGGAGGAGAAAGACTGATAAGGCGGACAAAGACTGATAAGGCGGACAAAGACTGATAAGGCGGACAAAGACTGATAAGGCGGGCAAAGACTGGCTAGGCGGACAACGAATGGCAAGGCAAGCAAAGACTGGCTAGGCGGACAACGAATGGCAAGGCAAGCAAAGACTGGCAAGGCGGACAAATACTGGCAAAGCAACCAAAGACAGGTGCGGCTAGCATCGACTAAACAGCAGTTGCTACACCTGATCAAACGCAGCGAACAATTCACTCTGGCGCCGACTGACGTGGTGGCAGTGCAGGTACAAGGGTACATTTAGAAAAACTGTCCAAATAGTGAAACACTTTATTACCCTCACACAGCACAAGCAGAGCTCCGGCGTAGCACTGATACACACTTTTACCGGACCAAAGTAAGTCAGAATAACCCACGCAAAGGAGAAAAATGCATCGCTTTATGGACAAAGTCTCGCTCATTTATCTTATTGAAAGTACTAGCAATTAAATACTTTCAAGTTCCGCAAGTAAAATGGCGGCACATGTAATGGAAATGAGCACATTACTTGAAGGGTTTGAATTATCTATCAAGACTAATGAGAGACGCGAAAGTTCAACAGTTAATCTCAAGGTGAAATGTGGAACCTTGAACAATTAGGTCATTGTCATGCTCGACAATAATGACGCTTGTTGAACATATTTTGGTAAAAGGCGAGTCTGAGGTGTCAATCAATTTTTTAGTTTTAGCAACCATGACACTCGGCCTTCAGTAGAACCCGAAGGATTCTTTTGTCCCGAGTTTCCAATGTATACCTGAAAAACATTTTGTGCGTCAACATCAGTGAACTTCTAAAATGTTAATTAAATTTACCGGTCAGTTACCAGTTACCACCAGCTATGCTTATATACGTTTCAGCTACAAGTGCCTACAAGTTACAACTGTTGTTGGAACTACAACGGCCAGAGTTCACGATAGTTTGACCAGCTACAGTAGTTATCGTACAAAAGCTTTCATTAAAACGATCATCTCGTTCCCGTCACAACTTTCAGTCACTCTGTGGATGCGTACGAGATATTTTCCGTAGAA
Source organism: Hyalella azteca (assembly GCF_000764305.2). Classification (NCBI taxonomy): domain Eukaryota; kingdom Metazoa; phylum Arthropoda; class Malacostraca; order Amphipoda; family Hyalellidae; genus Hyalella; species Hyalella azteca. Next base: position 29,486 of record NW_025944702.1, on the reverse strand, counting down.
GTTAACTCTTATGAAATTTGTGCGCGAAAATGTCGAATTAAATGACGTCAGAACTTAACTTTCAATCAAAATCATTCAAGTTAACACTTCAAAGATCAAGTGAAACGCCCATCGACACAGTGAAAGTTACGCAGCAACAACTTATGAAAATCTACCTTCTTTACAACCTACCAAATAATATTATCTACAATACTTAAGTGAAAGGGAGTCACGGTTATACGAGTTGAAACAGCGCCCTTGGAATTGCTCCACACTCTGCCAAATCAATGGCCCCTCCAGCTTGATCCAGTATCCTAGTCAAGCGAGCGTTAACCTTACTCGACACTGCCTGGACTCCTACTGGCGGTCATCGCGGACAGGGTTGCCAGATGGAGCCAAGAGAAAAAGGCCAAATTGACTCACAAAAAAGGCCCAAAAAGGCCCCATTTGAAATTAATAGAAAATTTTTAAATTTAAGGTAGTTCTAACCATTTGCAGTGCATGTATTTACTGTCAAGGCTTTCAGACAGCAAAAAATACACCAATTTCATCACGTGTATGAGCTGAATTACCGTCAATGCTACATAAGCCGCCAGCCTGCAGCGAATTGCACTTTACTCGCCGACTGTAAATAAAACCGTATAATACATGATATTGAGGATTCAATTGCCACCTAACAACCATAAAGCTTTTCGTTCGCGTTAGAGAGTTTGGGCTCAGTTTTGCTATTTTGCTAACAAAATAGTAAAGTGGTAGGCGACATAGGGTGATGTTGGCGGGGAGCGCAGCCGTGCACCACCAATTTTGTGCACCAATAAGCCCTGAATCGAACGCCTTGGATATCTCCGGACATCCACCAATCAGCCGTGAACCACTCGGCTTTTTCTTCCTCCGGCCTCGCATAGAATCTGCCGTGCACCACCAGTCCACCAGGCCGCGGATCGAATCTGACTTCCGGGCATCGTTAAATTACGTAATTTTACGTTCACCGCATCTGAGGTTAGGTTTCAGATAGCATAGTTCTGTTCCAAAATTTATCGTCTTTCGACAATTGGCCGTTCGTTCGAGGGCTGGTTCGACCTACGGCCTAGATACGGACGGCTTCAAGTGATGAAGGCGACGTTCCGGAAGGCAGGAATCATGATGGTCCATTACATCCAGGGCAGTTGTGGTCTTCGGCAGGCGACCCATGTGGCGAAGTTTTTGACATGTTGGCATTGACGGTAGAATATTTATAATCGGAAGATGAAAAAATTTAAACTCATTTCTGCGGTATAGAGATGATGTGGTCCTTGCAAGACTATATAATCTAAATATTAAAAGTCAATCCTATAAATTTATCACAACTTTTGAATGCGCAGGAAAATAATATATTGCCTATCATTACTTGCATAGGAAATAAAATTTATTTGTTCAAAGTGATATCTTGAAGTGACTCACACCAGAAGGCTGAATATATCGAGAAGCTGTGCTGTAACCTCAAAAAATAGTGCTAAATGTACTGCTCTTTAGAAGTGAAAACTATACTCGATTATACGCTCTGTCAGCTCTGCCATCCATGGTTCTTATTAATACGAGTCGGCAATTGGATATAGTACCATGGTTCAACCAAAGTGTTGCCCAGATTAGGTGGCACTCGCTAGTGTTGCCACCTAAACCGAAGTGTTGACACAGTTTCGTGTCAACATTTGAGTGTACTCGTCTTGGGCAAAACTGAATTTGGGTGCACTCGTCTTGGATAAAATTGAAGGACCAAATTATCATAAAAAAAAAACAAGAGTTACATTTCTCATAAAAAAAGGCCCAAAACGGACCAAAAGGCCAAATGAAATTTTTCAGGCCAATGCATTTCAAAAAAGGCCACATTTGCGAAATTTGGCCTGAAAAAGGCCCATCTTGCAACACTGATCGCGGACGCGGAGTGCGGACATCAGTCAGCTGGTCCGACGGCGATGGTAGACCTGTGGTTGAACTAGTAATTAGTTCAACCATGAACTAGTTATTACTAGTTAAACTGATAGTAGCTATTACTAGTAATTCAACTAGTAATTAGTTCAACCATTGGTAGACTGACTACACTACAGGAAATAAAGTGATCGAACGCAATTTATTTACACTTCTACAAGCTAAAAATCTTCTTTTCCAATATCAAAGATTTTCAATTACCAGTATTCTGACAGCGTCTTGGTGGTTGTTTTCGTTTCTTCGTAGCCCTCAGTTTGTTCAAGTGGTAGGTATTCATTCGTCTTTATAGTCAATGGAATAGATAGGTACGGTCAGTCATAGTTCAGCGGGTGGTACCACAGTTTCTTTATCTTCAAAATTTGATAAATTTCTTGACTATTTGGCTGCCATGTTTGTTTTTGAGAAACCGAAACTGTCAATTAACGTAACTTGTGGGGTCAATTAACGGGTCAACGGATCAATGTCCATCTCTTCTGAACGCTGCGTAGATTTCCTTTGTATCAGCTATTCGAAGTTGAGCTCTGAAGAATACTTGTTTCTCCAGAAAACTAAATTACTTCATTGGTTTTGTCGTGACTGCGAAGAACCAACTATTGGTATCCGAAAAAGCGAAAAACCGGTGGAAGAGCAAGGCATTGAGACGAAATCGTTGAATGATGTTGTAAACGCCTTGAGCGAGATGGTGCGCTCGCTGAGTGAAAAATTGAGCTTGCTTTGCAATGAGCTGACTGAAGTGAAGGCTCAGCTGAAAAATACGGAAAATTTTGAGGTCAAGTCTCAGAGAGTTGATTTATCCGAAGTTGCTAATGAAAGCTCACGCGAGTTACTGGACAGAGAACGTAGGAAGTCCAACTTGGTTTGGTTTGGAGTTCCCGAGAGTTCTGCATCTGATACGAAGGACCGAATGATGGCCGACACGAAATTTATTGAGGAATGCTGTAGGAAGGCACTCAGCTCACCGGCTGATATTAAATCGTGCAAGAGGCTACGCTGACCTTTGTTGGTGACTGTAAAGGATCCTGCACAGGTTGGAAGCGTTCTGAAGGCAGCGAGAAAGCTTGGAGAATCTCTTGCGTACAACTCCGTTTTCGTAAAGAAAGATTTCACCCCTTTAGAGAGAGAGGATTTTCGCAAGAAATGGCAGGAGAGAATCAGGCGGAAAGGCACGAAAAATCAGGTCAACCACTCTCGCAATGTCAAGACAACACCGGCCGCACAAGATCAGTTCTTTTTCTTTTTTTCTTTAATTGGAATTTATGGGAGCCTCTGAAGACTGGTTCAATGCGGCCCCATGTCAGAACAGTTCAAGGAATTTGACTGAATTTTCTTTTCAGGTACAAAATTGGGTGTCTTGAAAAAAAACTCAAGATTTCTCAATGGCTGAAGGGTTGCAGAACGGGGCCACCAAAGTCGAGACCACACCGGGGCAGAGAGCACCACTCCAGGGCAGAAAGCCTCAATCCAGGGCAGACAGCCCCACTCCAGGGCAGATAGCCCCACTCCAGGGCAGATAGCCCCACTCCAGGGCAGAAAGCCCCACTCCAGGGCAGAAAGCCCCACTCCAGGGCAGGTAGCCCCACTCCAGGGCAGATAGCCCCACTCCAGGGCAGATAGCCCCACTCCAGGGCAGATAGCCCCACTCCAGGGCAGAAAGCCCCACTCCAGGGCAGATTAAACACTCCCTAAAAATCACGGGGGGGGGGGGAAATTGTACCTGTTGAATTTCAGCTGCTAGGATTTTCATAACTTAAATGAAGAGCAGTGCAGTAGAGGTGTAGCTCTGTGGGTTAGAACCTCCTATGGGGCCCAGCAAGTTAAGTTATCTGCAGAGCATCAATCAGCTAGAGAATCAGTGTAGTGCGACCTTACTCTAAAAGGCAAAGATAGCCTTCTCATAGGGGTCATATATAGATCACCTAACAGCTCCTCTGATAACAATAAAGTACTAAACAGCCTTTTACCGAGCATGTCATTCAGCAGGTCGCATACGTTGATCGTTGGTGACTTTAACCATCCAAAAATAGATTGGGCAGGTGAATCTTCTCCAAGAGATGAAAATCACCCAGCATACCTGTTCATGGAGTCTGCGAAACTCATTTTTAATCCAAAACATCACCAAGACAACTCATTTTAGGGGTAAACAGACCCCAAATATTCTAGATCTTGTGTTTACTAGTGAAGAATCAATGATAGATGAGCTTCGCCACGAGGCCCCGTTGGGCAAAAGCCACCACCAATCATTGTTTTTCAATATTAAGTGTTGTGCAGAAAAGACGCTTCGGAAGAATGAACGTTTGAACTTTGCGAAAGGCGACTATGATACACTCCGTGAAACGGTGAATGCGGCGAATATTTTGGACTGTGTTAAGGACATGAATGTGGCTGATTCATGGTCGTTTCTCAAAGACACGGTTATGTCAGCAGTAGATACCTATGTACCTAAGATTACGATTGGTGGAGTCAAAAAGCCCCAGTGGATGAACAGTGCAGTTAAGGCTCAGCTAAAGACCAAGAAAGAAGCCTACTAGCGATATTTACGAACTCGCAGCGATTCTGATTATAACCTGTATGCAAGAGCTCGAAATCAAGCTAAAAAAGTTTGTCGCACTGCAGTGAAAAACTTCGAAATAAATATTGCTAAAAATGCAAAAAATAATCCGGAAGCCTTCTTTTTGTACGCTAGTTCGAAGTGTAAGTCAAAGAACGGCATTTCTGATTTGAAAGTAGACCAACGAAAGATTTCCTCCGATGAGGGCAAGGCAAACGTTCTTAATCAGTTCTTCAGCAGTGTATTCACAGATGAGGACTTGAACAGTATTCCAGATATTGAGGAGCGCCCAGTCAGCTCGAAGTTAACAGGTTTTGAAATACACGAAGAAGAGGTTCTCAAGCGCCTGGTAGCTCAAAATCCCAACAAGTCATGTGGGCCAGACGGCTTCCATCCCAGATTGCTCAAAGAATTAGCAACCGTTCTGGCCGGCCCATTGACAGTATTCTTTCAAAAAACCTTGAACGAAGGAACTTTGCCGTCCGACTGGAAAGAAGCTCAAGTAGCACCATTGTTCAAAAAAAGGTGACAAAAGCAGCCTCGGCAACTATCGCCCTGTCAGTCTAACAAGTGTTGTTTGTAAGCTAATGGAATCTGTTGTGAGGGATAGGATTATCGATCACTTGACTGCTCACCATCTCATATCAGATTGTCAACATGGTTTTATTGCCGGTAGATCCTGCACCACTAACTTATTATCTACGTTTAACGAGTGGACTCGCCTGCTTGACGAAGGGAACCAGTGGATGAATTGTACCTCGATTTTGCAAAGGCATTTGACAGCGTTCCGCATGAGCGGCTGTTACGTAAAGTGAAGTCTTTTAGAATTGAGGGAAACGTACTCCAATGGATCAGAGATTTTCTAGGGGTCGCCTGCCGAAGACCACAACTGCCCTGGATGTAATGGACCATCATGATTCCTGCCGTCCGGAACGTAACCTTCAACACTTCAAGCCGTCCGTATCTAGGCCGTGGGTCGAACCAGCCCTCGGTCGAACGACACATCGTCGAAGGACGATAAATTTTAGAACAGAACTATGCTATCTGAAACCTAACCTCAGATGTGGTGAACGTAAAATTACGTAATTTGACGATGCCCGGAAGTCAGATTCGATCCGCGGCCTGGTGGTGCACGGCTGGTGGTGGTCAAGGCCGGAAGAGGACAAAGCCGAATGGTGCACGGCTGATTGGTAGATATCCGGAGAGATCCAAGGCGTTCGATTCAGGGCTTATTGGTGCACAAAATTGGTGGTGCACGGCTGCGCTCCCATTTTCTAGTAGGTAGACGACAATGTGTCAGTATTAACGGAACCATGTCAGACTGGGCATCAGTGCGCAGTGGCGTGCCACAAGGAAGCGTTCTTGGGCCTATTTTGTCCGTTGCTTCTATAAACGATCTGCCAGCAGTGTCCAGCGTGTGCTCCATGTATGCCGACGACACAAAAGTTTATAATTCAGTGAAGAATGCGTCAAATAAAGCGCTCAATTGCAAGATGACCTTGACAGCTTAGTTAACTGGGCTGATAAGTGGCAGCTGCGGTTTATTGCTGACAAGTGTAAAGTACTTCACCTCGGGAAGAACAATGAACAGCAAGATTACAGTATGAGAAGAAATGGTTACAACGAGAGAGTAATGATTGAAAAGTCTTGTGTGGAAAAAGATCTCGGAGTTTATGTCGACGAGGAGCTAAAATTTTCTAAGCATGTTGAAACGCAAGCTAACAAATCCAACAAACTTCTTGGATTAATCAGGCGCTCATACGAGTTCCTTGATACAGAAGCGATGAAGCAGTTGTTTGTTGCTGTCGTGAGCACGAATCTAGAGTTTAGAAATGTTGTGTGGTCACCGAGATTTGAAAAGGACAAAAATTTAATAGAGAATGTTCGAAGACGCACAACAAGGATAATTCCAGGCTTGAAGGGCAAGTCCTACAAAGAAAGATTAAAGATTATGAAGCTTCCAAGCCTCAGTTATCGACGTCTTCGTGGGGACCTCATTGAAGTATACAAGCATGCTCATGGTTTATACAAGGTCCCCGAAGGATTACTAGAATTTGAAACAAGAACCAACACCAGGGGCCACAGCTATAAACTAAAAAAAACTGCGCTGCAACTTCTCCACGCGACAAAATTTCTTATCGCTTCGAATCACCGACATGTGGAACAGCCTCCCCGATGACAACGTTGGCGCTCCAAGTATGAACGCGTTCAAGAAGACTAGATAAAGCTATGGAAAAATATATGTTCAGATTTGAAATACCTAGCACCATATCGAACCCGGTGGAAGTCGAGTAGCTATTTCAAACTTTCGTCAGTGGTGAAAAAATCCGGTCAAATGACACGATTTTAGATCTTCTGTGAACAAGGCACGAATGTGGGGGTCTTATCTGCCACTCCACGTTGTTATTAACTCCAATGAATCAGGGAATTTGAACGGTCTAGGGGCCATACTTTCAAAACTCGCTAAGTAAACGTAAGTACTTACGCTAGATTTTCTTATCTATGATTGGTGGATTTTGCTTGAAAGGCCGTCAATGATTGGCTGATGAACTTACGATCTCTTAACTTTTTTTAAAAGTATGGGCCTAGGTAGCTAACTTGAATTATTCACTAAGGACAGACAGAAACATAGTGATCAGCAGGACGAATTTGGTTGGTTAAGCAAACACACAATTAATTGATAAGTTGATTTATTGGCTTAGCTCACGTGACCTGCTCGTGACGATGATGCAGGAGGAATTTGTAGTCTGGCAGGAGGTGCGGGTCGACGGGCCACCGTGGTTGCGTTGTGAGACGTTGGGGACGTTATTCGATGATGCACGTTGTGAGGTTGACGAAGATAACTGAGCATGCGCGTTGAGAGTTCACACACTAAACTTTACTGAACGTGCTTGATGTGCCTAGCTCACAGAGTATCTCTAGCGAAAGTTCTCTGAATGAGTTCACATAATATCAGTCAACTGAATGAGCGCACGGCAAGAGTTCACTGAATATAAGTTGACTGAATAAGTGCACAGCAAGAATTCACTGAATGTTAGTTAACTGAGTAAGTTCACAGCAAGAGTTCACTGAATACAAGTTAACTGAATAAGTACACAGCAAGAATTCACTGGATGTTCACGGATGAGCGTCGGTAGACGCGGCAAGATGGCGGCGTGCGAGTTGGCGGGAAAACTGGCTTGGGACGCCGATAGAGATGCTGGCCGAGACAGAGTCAGAGTTGCTGACAGAGATGCTGGCCATGAGCTAAACTTTAAAACGTATGACTTTAATGTATATTGTAAGTATTAATTTTAATGTTAGTATGAGAAACATAAAAATTAGTTCTACGTAGCGAGATATGTTATACATAATATTAGTTCTATGTAGCGAGATCTGCTACACGAAAAGGAAAAGAATCGGCGACAGGCCACATCAGGCCTACGTATACACTGCAGCGCCGAGATCGCTATGTTATGTTAAGTAAAAAAATTCTGCATTCGACCAACATTGACATTTTTATAGGATCTTTCCGTAAATAAATGCAAACAGAAATTTATGAATTCAAACTTTTATTTTTCGGAAGATTCATAATTAATGAATTGCTCATTTTAAATAAGAACTACCAAATAATAATGCACTAGCAATAAAATGCATTTAATGAGAATCGACCTACGATTAAACAATTTTATTCCTTAGATATCTCAGAGTTCTCTGAGACAGAAATAATAGAAGGAAATAATTATTTTGTTAGTGGAATTGATGTTTTTCTTTTTATTAAGCTAGAGTGCTAGACGATGACACGATGAGAAATGAGTGACTTGGCCTCTATTTACTAATTAGTTTACCTTCAAGAAGAAAATATAATAATTTCTTTGCCACACTGCACGGAAGGTTCAAAGAAAATTAGAGGGGCACGCTATAATAATTTGGCTATGCATAGCCATGCGGGAGCGCAGCCGTGGGTAACAAAATTGACTCGTAAACAGGCCCTGGGCCTAACGCCAACCATCAGCATGCAATATCTATACATAGCCTTAGATCAATGAGCTGTGGGTAACTCCGGCTAACAGTAAATCCGCTGTGCACAACACAGCCACTGCTTCACAGCGCCGGAGCCCAACTGGCCGGAGCGCAACAGACCCTACCGCAACAGGCGGCGCAGGTTAGGTTAGGTTAAGTTACGTTAGGAGTAGCTCCGCCGGCCTGTGACTGAACTGCGCTGTTGTGGTGGGCGCTTTGTGTCAAAAGCCGTGAAGATGCCCGGCTGCGTTACGGTCAGGAAGGTATATGAATCGCACTGTGGACTTGGGCTATGCTGACCTCTAGCTATCCACCCAGCCATGCCAGGGTTCGGTGAAAGATTTTTTTGCGTATACAAAATTCTTTGCGCAAAAATTAGACGTCTAAGACAAATATACGGATGGTCTTTAGAAGAAATTTCTTGGTCACTGCAAATTTCGACCCGAATTGTTCTATAATTCACGAATGAAGGTGAAATGGAAGATTTTTCACGAGCTAAACATCACCGTTAGTTCCTAATGAATACTTGTACCAAGTTTCATCGAGCTGCGTTCATTAGTTTGGGAGATATTCCTTGGCCATTGAATTCGGAGATTGGCCGTGATACCGGCCGCGAGTCCGGCCGTAAATTTGTCCGACACCTAAAAATTAACGAATTGCTTTACATGTTCGCAGTTAATGACAAAGTTATTTGTACTCTCACTTACTATGGCGAGAGTAATGTAATTTTTTGACATTTGTTGCAAAAGCTTGATGCTGATTTATTGACACATTTCTCAATAGTATGGCAAGTTACTCCATTTCTGGAATCAATGTCCTGCAAACGGTTTCATAAAATAAACATTAAGTTTATTGTATCATATAATTTATTTGAATAATATACCATTTTTGCATCACATAAAATTCCTGGATCATACGATTTTTTTGTTTCATGCAACATTATCCACCAATATCCTCGGTACGAAAAACGTCACCCTCATGGTTGAACTATATATATACATATATACTACTATTTCAACCATGGTCACCCTGGTCACGAGTTCATGAAATGGTCGCCTGGTCAACGTTTTAGCAAATGCACGGTGCGAATTGATCGAGCTGAGTGCACGGCTGCGCTCCCATTTCCAACAACAACAAAAAATTACATACATGTGCTATTTACTCTTTTTGCATCCAAGTTCTTCATTAGAGCTAAAATTTATTATTTTCACGGCTGAACATTATACTGTTCAGCAGCAAATGACATTTTAAATAATTTTTTTCATTTAAGTTATCAAAAGTTTGTCGAAAGACCGGTTCGGCTCAAATAAAGCTTACGAACCACGCATATTTTGAATTATTAATTTTTTGCACATTAATAAACGCAAATCTGAATTTGCTGCGGATTGTGGTAATTTGACGTCGTAACATGGCACGGATTCCAAATATTTTTATGCAGAGATTTTATGTATGAAATGGCGACGATCAGTCGTAATCCTAATAACTCAAAAACCGATAAGCAATCCTCAGAATCTTGTAAACAAAGTTGGTTTTAAAAGATTTATCAAATCTTTTCAATTAATAGTATCTATTCCATTTAATGATGGATTATTATTCAAATATAAATATAATGGTTGAATTATTGAATCTGAATCGAATCTAATTGTATTATTGTAAATTGTTTGTAGTACAAATATTAGGCGCAGAATGTGCCGAAATGCTCCTGAAAACTATATATGTCGCTGGTAGACGAGCGACACTTCAACTTGTCGCTGACACCACTTGTCTTCAACCTAATTCTAAAAAAATCTATGTGTCAATTATGCAAATGCTCGCTTTCTGTTCATCACAGGGACTGGTGCACCATTTCTCACTATAGCTGTGCACCGCACAGTAGCTCTTCCAGGGCATCCATGTCACGGTGCACCCGTCGAAGCCTGGAAAATTCCCTGACGCGTCCTCGCCGTTCACAAACACCCACTTGCCTCCAACGTCATGTGCTCCCACCCACGCATCCCCCAGTCCTACCAAAAAAACACACTTTAATTAAATAATATAGTAACTATATTGTGATAAATTATAATCATATTATCTGTCGTAAAAGTTCGTTTTATCAGCGTATCGATAAATAAAAATCGAGCCCAAAATTTCCCAGAAAATGAAAATTGATTAGAGTTTCCCTCAATTCCAAAGAAAACAGTCTCTGAAAAGTTAAGAAATTAAACATAGAAAAAAATAGAGGTTAGTTTCATTGTTCGACTTGATTTATAATTCATTATTGATCTGTACTTTGATGTTATTATGAATGGCTAACGGTGTAGCCATGCACTGCTTCCAATTGCTATACGACTTCGACCACATTTAACTTCTTCCTCTATCTATGGTCAATGCTATTATATTGAGTGTAGTCAGGATTACCTATACGCTCTATTTATTTCCTGCCTTTTGATTTTATCCAGTTTCCTATATCGGCGCTTCTGTCCCCCATGTAGATGTGCGAGGTCGGCCAGAATCCTATGCATGTCTTCACGGCGTCGCTCCAGACCAGGGGCTCGGGGTTGAGAAGCAGGCACCCGAGGCTTCCGACCTCTACGAAGGGCAGCGGACAACAAAACCCAGATCCGCAGTGTGCCCTGGCTGCCGCTGAGAGTAAAACAAACTCAATATACTACGAATTATAAGTAATTTATTGAATAATATATTAAAATAGCGAAACAAAGGTTAACACTGAGAGAAAAACTAGCACAATATGCTATGAATTATAAGCAATTTATGGAATAATATACTAAAATAGCATAACAATGGTTAACCCTGAAAGAAAAACGAACACAATAATACGAATACCACTAGGCTTCTGTTTGAAAATACTTAGCGATATAAAATTCGTAACTCTGAATTAAGGACCGGTTGTGAAAGATAAAATTCTAAAGTCGCTATCGGAGACCGGTGCACTGCATGAACTCGTACGGTTGAACGAGGAGGGTATATATGCAAGTAAATTTACTGTTCGATAACTCCTATCTCTATGCTCCGGTAGTCCAGAGCCAAATTTGCTTCACGTCCTACCGATATACGCTTATGCGCATGCAACTGCAAATGGATAAGCCAATCTGCTCATAGTTATTTTGCGTTGACTTGTTTTTTATAATATTATATTATTTGTCAATTCAGGTTTTAATGTCTATATGTGAACTCTGGCTCCCTCATGAATTGCAATCACATTTTTGGTTTATCAAACCGATGATGGAGCTAGGATCTGAAACGTTTTCTCCTATAAAGGTTATTTGAATTTTTGTACATTTTCCTTCCCTCTTAATTTATGGACTTTAAATTTTCGGTTTTCGATTGTTCGAATCGAAGATGGTGCTTGAATCCGAAACTTTTTTATTATAAAGATATTGCGAATTTTCGTATCTATTCTTTGCTTTCAAGTTTTTGTATTTATCTTTCATATCTAAATAATTTCAACACAACTGCTCGATAATCGACAGTTGCGCGAAACTGAGCCCTTAATCAGCCTTAATTGTCATAGCGCAATTATTCAAAATTTGTTCTAAAAAATCATGTCGTTGCAAACTCACCATAGTCAATAAGCGGCGCTTTACTCGTGTAGCAGTCGTATCCATTATCCGGAGTTCCATCGTCATAGTACGCCGGAAAAGTTTCGTTGACGATGATGCAGTCGCCGTTGTGCGCGGCGCAAAATGTGGTGTAGTTTATGCGTGCGATGGCGGCGCACATAATCGAACCGATGCCGGTGTGTTGTTCAACGACCGAGCCTGCATCCTGCACTGCGGTGATGTTGATGATGACGTGGCGAAATAACTTTGGGCTGATGAGTCCGTGAATAACATCACAGAGTGTGGCGATAGTCACGCATACAATGATCTTATTTATAGCTGGTAACCGCATGGTAGTGTTCCAATTCAGTTGTAGGTGAATAAATATTCTAGATACTTGACCTTGAAATTGAGATGATGGATAGATACCACAAACCCTGTCTCCAAGAAAATGCATTGAAAATGTTAAGAAATGAAAAGTAGCGTAAAAGTAAAACGTGTCTTGTATGTTCGCATTTGAAGAAATCTCTTCATCGCAACTACCTGTAAGAATATCTTAACGCATATCTGTTCAGTACATTTGTAATTGTCCTTTGGTAGGTACAGACTGTGCAGCGTACAAAACTTTTTAGTCGACACGGCAGTTAGTTTTGATTACCATGTAATAATATTTGAATATTATATTATATATTAGTATATACAATATAATAATATTATTATTATATAATAACATAATATACCAAATCTGAAATGATTAATTTGCAAAAAACAACAGCTATATTGGTGAATATATCGAAAACCCCAAAATCGAATTCATTTCAATTGTTCAAAATTCTCATGCACATGAAAAAAGCCGTTTCATGTTTCAATTGAAAATCCGAAATTCGCTTCCCAGCTCATCTCTTGCATTGGATGCATACCTGCACGACGGTAGCCTTGACACTGGCACCTGCAGTGCCACGTAATCCGGTATTTATAGCTGCGGAGGATACAAGCTCATGCATATATTATCTACTTTGTGGTGAGCTAAGTGAAGATTTACTGCAATATTCAGCCAGAAATGTTTTTTTACAAAAGATTTACTGAGATAGATGTGAAAATTTAATTATTACTTTTAATTTGATATTCAGATATTTTGTATATGTATAAGACCTCGGTTTTTCGCTCCAAACAACAAGAAAGGCAAGTTGTTCCTATCTATTCAATTATAAACAATTTATTCAAATTTTACTGAGATTACAATATAAATTACGATAAAATATTGGTGGAGAAGTTGAGCAGACATTAATTTGTGGTGCTTTGTGAGGCTTTGAAAAAAAGATGAATAACTTTGGTTTTTAAATTATATAATAAAGATTTGTTTCTATGAATATCGTAATATATGTCTCCCTCAACTCACATTTCTCGTCATTTTCCATCGTACTGCAGTGAAAATGTCGAGAGTTTGCGTTTGCGCTTCGCAGTTTTTCCTGTCCAATAATTGTCAGTTATTTTTATTCATATATTAAATTGTAAATATAATTATTAAACTAATTTTCTCAAGCTAAATCTAGAAAAAAAATTTTATTTTGAGAGGGCCCTTCTACCTCAGGAACCCTCAATTGCAGCCTCAGAGACTCATTCCGACCCATGGTTGAATTAATATTAATTCAACCATGTTCCAACCTATCCGACCGTAATGTACATTTCCTGAAGGTGTAAAAGCTGTCGGACGTGTTGAGGTATCAATTTCCAGTTATAGTCGATTTAATTAACCTTTATCGTAATAATAGCAATCTAATTGCAAAATTTCGCACAGTGAGAAATTATTTTTGCAGCCTTGCATTACAGTAATGTATGATTAAAATTTAGCCTGAAACATTACAGAATTCTTCACAATTCAAGGTCGGAGACAATAAATCAAACTGGGTAGCCACTAAATTCTTCTCGTCGTAGCACTCAAAAGATACTCTTCAAAAATATTGCTCTTAATATGTACAATTTTATAAATAAATACCTGAAGCCCAGAAAACACTAATAAATTTAGAAGCCCAGATTTTAACGATGACAAATATGCATGAAAATGTTTACCCATGCATGCATGCATGCATGCTATGCTTTAGCTTGCGTAGAATTTAAGCGACATGAGTTTCACGCTTCTATATAACAAATTGTTATATTCTATTTCATGGTAGTATAATAAATTAACTATTCATTTGGAACTGTGGTGAGACATGTCTTTAATTTCTCGAGCTTCAAGGCCAAATGCACAAGTTGTTTATGACGCATGCAAGTTTTTAAAATTGGTTCTGGAGACTTTTACTTTAAGCGGTGCAAAATTCGTTTGTCTTAATGTCCTGATGAATTTTTTAACGCGTTTCAATATTAAACATTTGATGCCTGATTTTTCTGTTATTATTTGAGTGAGATCTGCATCGTAAGATCGTATTAACTTGTCGAAGAAGATATGTTTTGGACATTTGTTTTCGAAAGCGAGGTAATTTGTGATGTCATTTATAAAATTTCCAGAAAATTGTTTCATGTTCAACTGTACATTGGAAGAATATACATTGTTGGTTGTCATGTACGAACTGTATATTGGAAGTATACATTGTTGGTTGTCATGTACGAACTGTATATTGGAAGTATACATTGTTGGTTGTCATGTACGAACTTTATATTGGAAATATACATTGTTGGTTGTCATGTACGAACTGTATATTGGAAATATACATTGTTGGTTGTCATGTACGAACTTTATATTGGAAGTATACATTGTTGGTTGTCATGTACGAACTGTATATTGGAAGTATACATTGTTGGTTGAGATTTTTCTACATTTATTAGATTGTGTCCACAATTAATAGGCTTATGCTATTCATGATTGAACCTCAAAAATTTTTGAGTGAAAAGTTTTTAATTTTGTCTTAGGAGGAAGCTGTGCATGGTCAGGCAAGAATTTCTTTGAGCCGAATATTAATGTTCTTTCCTCTTTTGTTTTAATCAAGATTTTAAGTTTTACGATAATTATATTTTATTATTCGTGCTATATAGTATAAAATTTAATTTCTTTTATTTGTTAAAGATAAAAAAACTTGTATAATAGCAGTCAAAAGCCTAATTAAGCAGCGTTTTCTTTTTATATAATTATTATTTGTTCTGAAGCGTTTATTTTACAGTCTGGATTTAACAAATAAGGAGAGCCCGTGCTTTTCAGAGTCTAATATCTTTAAAGCGTACGGTAATTTTCCTTGTGAAACATAATAAAACCTCATATATTATGTTATATATAATAATTGATGTAACAGTCGAATTTTTTTATGATAAATTTACATGATTAATTAAATGATAAGTTTAAAATATTATTCGAATGATACCTGAATGATATAATTCGAAAATATCATTTAAATTATATCTGATCTGAATGATATCATCACAAGACATGCGTCCAAGAGTCATATTTACTTGCCTATGTTACAGAAATGAGAGATATTGTTTTGTGTAGGATAACATGACTAAATTACCGTTCATAGCCGCTTCCCTGTCGACTACGATTTTTGTGGCTTCCATTACAAAACTTTTCGGCCAATCATCGTGGGTCAATCATCGACCCTAAACTTTGCCACTCAAACCACGCAAGTGGCGTTCTGTTCCAACTTGTTCTGCTCACATTTTCTGCCGAGCTTAGGCATGACACTCAGATTGATGAATGGGTCATTGTACGAATAGTGACAGACTTTATACTCACCGCATGAGCAGAGAGTGGCATGGCACTGATACGTGGTTTTGTTGGTCAAAACTGGGTCAAGATGAGCATAACACAATGGCAAAAAAGTGCATAGGCATTTGTAAGATTACCCCCCTAGTTACCCTAGTACCCTTCGTGTACAATTGGTGTTGGGATTGTTTGGAACGATGAATAATTCCAGCAAGTCCCTAATTAGTGATGGTGACATGCTAGTGACATGCTAATGACATGCTAGTGACATGCTAGTGACATGCTCGTGACATGCTAGTGACATGCTAGTGACATGCTCGTGACATGCTAGTGACATGCTCGTGACATGCTAGTGACATGCTAGTGACATGCTAGTGACATGCTAGTGACATCACTGACATGCTAGTGACATGCTAGTGACATGCTAGTGACATGCTAGTGACATGCTAGTGACATGCTCGTGACATGCTAGTGACATGCTAGTGACATGCTCGTGACATGCTAGTGACATGCTAGTGACATGCTAGTGGCATGCTAGTGACATCACTGACATGCTAGTGACATGCTAGTGACATGCTAGTGACATGATAGTGACATGATAGTGACATGATAGTGACATGCTAGTGACATGCTAGTGACATGCTAGTGACATGCTAGTGACATGCCAGTGGCATGCTACTGTCTTGAAAAGCGAGTTAAATGTTAAAGGATATTTTTAAAATGACTTATTTAATTGCCCACTGGATCTTTAAATATATAGCTGAAAAAATGATTATGCAATTCGGGTTTAATGTTAATGTCAGACATGTGAACTATACATTTAATATCTGGATAACCTGAATAAATTGAACGAAAGTTAGTATTATATTCAACGACCGCATTAAAAAATTCAAATGGAAAGTATAGCGTATTCATCGCAAAATATTCTGATGTTATGTTAGACATAAATTATGCTTTTGTAAAAAATATTGTGTGTTCATTTATGATCGTTACAAGTTGAAGTTCAGAAACTCACATCAGCGTAATGAAACGTCGGATTACTGGCCCTGATATTTCATATTTCCAAAAGTTCGGTCATTTTGAACTCTGAAACTAATGCTCCGTCTTCTGTTGGCTGCAAAAATTCCATGCATCAGTTGCACGCATGAAGCAACTTCCATGTCATGCAGTTTGCCCAAAATTTGCAAGCAATAGAGAATATAGTTCCTGGTTTAAATGCTAGAATTATTATGAGTTAGCGATGCGAATTGTTGCGAATTCAGCTGAATAACAGCAATTACCAGAGCATAATTACAAGGTTAAACTACACACTGCAGTCACTTGCTGCAGGAAATATAAACTTGACCTTCATGCGTGTGATGACATGAGGCAATTTAAAAGCGACACTGGGCGACATAGTTTTATATTAACATAACATAACATAACATAGTGATGTCGGCTCTGAAGTGTAGGCCTGATGTGGCCTGTCGCCGATTTTTTTCCATTTCGTGCCTTGTTCATAGATCTAAACTCGTGTCATTTGACCGGATCTTTTCATGACTGGCGATAGTTTGAAGAAGCTACTAGACTTCCATTTCCCGAGGTGTAGTACTTTACACTTGTCAGCATTAAACCGCAGCTGCCACGTATCAGCCCAGTTAACTAAGCTGTCAAGATCATCTTGCAATTTCGCTTTATTTGACGCATTCTTCACTGTATTATAAACTTTTGTGTCGTCGGCATACATGGAGCACACGCTGGATACTACTTCTGGCAGATCATTTATAAAAGCAACGAACAAAATAGGCCCCAGGACGCATCCTTGTGGCCTTGTGTCCCTTATATTGTTATGTTAGGCCGGCGTGACTTATCCTTAAACCATCCCAAGTCAGTGAAATTTGTATAAAAACTCATATTCCAGTCAAGGTTTTACTCCGTGTGTAAATCACACAAGCATCGTTTATTATATTTTCATGCCATAAATATGTACGGCAAGAGATAGTGGTGACGCCATCTTTATTATCCGTTGAGCTGCAATTAGTTCAGGTTTCGTCACGCGTCCGAATGACTCTTGGATATTATTTATTTTATAAAGTTTATGTATTTGTACTCATATTCATTTTGAAATTGTAAAAAATTATGATTTATGTCAAATATATGTTTTGTATTATGTGAAAGCCTGAAAGTGATATTTTCTGCTACAGTTAATTGAATTTGAATAAAAATATCTGAATAGATTCGTTTCTGGGAAAAATGAAGTTACTATATGCGATATGATTAACTTTCTATACCGATCCATACCGATATACACCTTGCTATATAACCTCGATTAACCATTAAAATCTCATTGTTCCAGAATAACAAAAAGGATGACTAGTTCAACGTTTAACCTGCTGGTAAACCTGGGACAGATTTTGTTACAGTTTATACTGAATGAACCCACCATAGAGGCAACCACTCTAGCCTAAACTCGCCATGGAGGGAGGGGGGAGTATTGCACATACGAGTACAAGCTTTCGTTCTCGAGCAATGCAGGGTTGACCAGTTCGGTCAGGAGTTCAATCGTCGGTTCAGTTGTATAGCCATCACTAAATTGGGATGATATGAAGGAAGATTAGCTCCTTCAGTCAATGAACAATGCTATTTTGATAGGGAAGAGTAAGCAAGAAATGTGCAATATTTTATATTGGACTGAGTGACGCGGTTCACAATTTTAATATAAACTTTGAATGGGAGATTCCCATTGCTCTTTCTCGACTACCTCAATTACAACTTTACTGAGACATTGATTGAAACTAATGACACGTAAATGTTTTATTTCAACAAAAAAATTGTAAAATACAATTACATTCTATACAAGTGGATTTTAAGCATCATAGTAATTTAATTTGCTTCAGTGGAATATTGGAGTGCACATGTAACACGTAAATAAGTTAAATTGGAGTGCACATATTGCCACGTATTCTTCCAATTATACAATCTTCCATACTAGTCTGAGTGAGTGAAGTTAATTTGAAGAGATGAATATTTTAGATAAGATATTCTCACGTACGTCAAGTAGCTATTCAATATATTTATATATTAGCACAATACTTCTATTGTATGAATGAGTATTCTTATGATCAATATTTAATTCGAACTATTAGATTATTTGACTGGCGTTTAAGTTCATTATGAAGGTATAAGAGCGGCTTAATTAATATGCAAGCGAGGCTTAATATACTGCGTTCGAGGGAACACAGTAAGTTTATACATAATATAAGTTTTTCTAATAAGTTTTTGTTCAATATTTTGTAAAACTAACTTGTGGCGTCATAGAATTCTACACGAAGATTCCAGTGCACTCATTGAACCAAGGAGAGAATTGGAGTGATATACGATAGAATGAATATGAGACAACAACTAATTCCTAGATGTTTTATTATAAATATTATTATTATTATTATTATTACACGAAGCAGTTATCGCGGCGTCTGGTTTAAACGGACTACGAGCGCACGTTACACATAAGTTTAATAGCAAGCAAAAATAAATAGATACGAGAAAGGATGAGAACGGATAAAAATGACCAAGCACATGATTCATAGGCTCTACGAAATAGCTACGTTGAGGTGCCCAAACTGTGCGTGCAGGAATAAATTCATTGAGTGCACAGATCATCTCGGTGTTGTAGAGTTGCACTAGGTCGTTGACTGATAGTGCCAACAATGGGTCAGGCCGACATTGTTGGGACGACTGCAGTTTTCCGCGTAAGACATCGCCTTCGATACCGCGCCACGGACGACAGGTACCGGTTTTGTAAGCTGGCACCGGTCGCACCCATGGCATTCGTGCGTATTAAAATATACGTGCGTACTCAAATTTTTTACGTTCCAGGTTTTAATATTCTGAAGATGTAGACAATCTTCGGGAAAGATCATTTTGGTGATATTCTCATCGGAACATGGCATCAAGAGGAAATAATTGCATTTCATTGCATTTCTGCCAAATCATGGCTCAATTAAGCAGTCATGAGGCGATATTCTCATCGGAGCATGGCATCAAGAGAAAATATTTCTCTCAAATCATGGCTCAATTATGCAGAGGCTTTCCACTTCAGCCCCGCAAGGCATATCACACCAGCCTGAACCTGATCTTTGGAGGGCGCACTCCCACGGCCCCGGCGGTCCCCCGATCCAAATGTTCATGATGCCAGGCTCAAACCAGTCCCAGTTGCCCACCACGCGGGCACCGTTCAGGAACTCCCACCTGTTGTTGGCGCTGACCCAGTGAGCTCCGATCCAAACACCACCTACCCCTGCTCGAATTTTAACACCTCGTGAGTACATACCCTTATCCACTTATTAAACATATACCATGGCTTTTGAAAAATAAGTGCAAGTTGCTTTTGTGCAATCTCTGCCACAAATTAAGCCAACTTTAAACACTTTTTCTTACCTTTGGACTGGATGAAAGTTCGGATATCAGCGCTCGTGTTGCCCATGTAGATATGCGAGGTCGGCCAGAATTCTTTGCACATCTTGACAGCGTCCTTCCAGACCAGGCGCTCTGGGTTGAGGTATACGCACCCAAGGCTTCCGAACTCTACGAAGGGGAGCGGACAGCAAAACCCGGGTCCGCAGTTCGCCATCGCCGCCGCTGAAAGAAAAACAAACTAAATATTTTACGAACTCAACATATAATACATGGAATAATATACTAAAATAACATATCAATGGCTGCCTAAATGTTAGAACGGGGGTAGGACTGCGAAACCTGGCACCGCAGTTCGGTATGGCCGCCGCTAAGCGTACAATTAAAAAGCTCACTATATTTTTACAAACTCGTTTTCTTTGTGGAGTGTTAAATTAGAGGTAGCTATGATAATATATTTTTCTGATGAAGCTGGTTTCACGAAAAACATTCTTATTTGGTCTAATATATAAAGGAAAAACACATTCTTATTTAATCTAATATCTCCAAGGAAATAAGATAGCCGTGGTCGTAGCTGAGGAAACGAAAAAGGTATCCTCCTTGCGCTTAAATAACAGTGTATAGGTCTTTAACTTTATTAATATTTAACAAAACTAAAAATAATTGTCAATGTAGCGACGTTAACCCACATTCGAATATATTATCCTCTGACAACTTGAGCATGAAAAACTTCTACAATATATAAGCTGCTGCTTGCACCGCTTTTCCGAAGTGAAAAAACCCCTGAACATTCGATTAACTTTAATACAACTGGCGCCGCTATAGCGATGACCATATGTTAAGTAAGCCTGAGATTTAGAGCGAAATCACGAATACATATGAAATTCTGTTGCCTTCACTGATCAAGTTTTTTGAGCCTTTGCATTAAACTCTTGTGTTAGATCTTTTTGTCTTTACTAGAAATGAATTAATCTGTAAGTATAGTGCAGTTCTATAATCCTTCGTGATTTAAACCATCCGAATATGAACTATATGTAATCATTGTAATTTCCTGAAATTATGTCGCCCTAAACAAGCTAGAACTTTCCTTTAAAAAATTCTTTTCAACGGGAAAAAATTTTTGATAGCGAAGAGGCCTGTCACCGAAAAAATTATTTGCGGAAAATATACATCATTATTTTGGGATGTAAGAACTGTTGTTTAAAAGAGTTTGCCAGCAAATTACTTCTTTTATTAAAATCCGTCCCTAGGGAATATTTTTACGTTCTGAAGCTCAATGAATATCGTTCATTATGATCACCAGAAACTTTGTCGCTTCCATAGATACATGGGGCAAATTCCATCTAAATTGCTGGGCTGTAGCTGCCATTGTCCGGACTACATAGAACTTCTTACTCATAATTCTCGCCATTGTATAAGTTTTAGCTTTTCGTGTGCTACAAAACTCACCATAGTCAATAAGCGGCGCTTTACTCGTGTGGCAGTCGTATCCATTATCCGGAGTTCCATCGTCATAGTACGCCGGAAAAGTTTCGTTGACGATGAGGCAGTCGCCGTTGTGCGCGGCGCAAAATGTCGTGTAGTTTATGCGTGCGATGGCGGCGCACATAATCGAACCGATGCCGGTGTGTTGTTCAACGACCGAGCCTGCATCCTGCACTGCGGTGATGTTCATGATGACGTGGCGAAATAACTTTGGGCTGATGAGTCCGTGAATAACATCACTAAATATTGTGGTTGTAACACATACTGCGATCTTGCACAGAACGTCTAGCTGCATCTCAATTGGTCTGTGTTAATTTATATGCAGTATTATATTAGGTTATGCTGATGGGTAAAAAATTATTTCATTGTATGAATATTCGCATCAAAAAATTTTCTGGAATCTAGAGGAAAATTTTTAACTTTTCTGCAGACATTTACTCTAATTAGTGAACTTGAACAATTTTATTAGCTCTTCCGAAAATAATCGAGTTCAGCTGTAGAATACATTAGCAGACGTTAATAATTGCATGATTTTATCGAATCTGAAAAATTGCCCCCAGGTTTTTAAAAATCAATAAAAAACGTTAGGAATAAAGTAAACCAGTAAAATTTTGGGCGAAAATAAAATGTAAATTCCTGAAAGATATTGAATATTGCGAGTGCCTCGTAACAGAAGAAGTATATGAGACGATCTGAAGCCTAAACCGAACTGTACTGCAGTTGGAGTGCGACTGTCAGGCTATTATTCCGGAACTTTATTCTGGGCACGAAAAAGCTGACATCGGTTCGAAAGTTTTTTATGGTTGACAACTCTTCGCTAGTCTGACGAATTATCCAGCAGTGGTCAGAGACAAACTGCCAAACTGCGGTTAATTATCACGGAGGTGGCAGAAAAGTTGAAGTGAATTGCGATGTGTTTGTGATATGGCTTAGCCAACTTGAGAAATGTTTTACCAACTTTGGTAAGCTGCGTTCTGATCTATTCAGTTCCGTCTAAACTTTTCTGAGGTTTAGCGGTATACAAGACATGCATGATGTTCCAGCCAACTTAACAAAAAACGTTAAATTTAATCTCTAATAAAGAAGACTGTCAATTTCCGCCCTTAGTAATTTACCATAACGAAGTCAACGATTCAGGGAAATAAGAAAAGATTGACTACCAAAAACTGAACAAGCTTCATTTAAGTTTAAAGGACAGATTCACGACTGGCTCGGTCATCCATGGCTGGCCATATACATCACACCTATACGGGTACACAAACCCAAACTTGAGGAAATTGGTTAAATAAAGTAGTTATAAAAATCAGTGATCAACAATAAATCTGTGGAATCCACAATTTATCAACGGTCCAGTCCCAAAGGATCATCCAGTTTTAATAAATTGGCTAGGAGCGAGGTAAGCATGGTTGTGGCCAAGAATCAAGCCTCACCTCTGACTCCAGTCCTAGGCAAAACACCGGTGAAGCGGGAGCACCGAGCGGTTAGAGTGGTGTAGGAAAATCTGAACATTTTTTTCCAACATCTGAGCCATGGTTGAATTAATCACCGTGATCTGAACATTTTTGTCACAGAGATTCTTTTTCAGCTTCGGCTTGAGACCGTCCACAGAAGAGGATTATTATGACTAATAAATTTAAATTGAATTCCACCAGATTTTTGTACACAACTGAAAGTATCGAAAAGTAACTAACTAAATTGTTATATATCTGTCAAGTATGAGCCATAATTAGGGATAACTTTCATCAGAGCCTACTCGTGAACAACTCGGCATATTTGAAGTACAATGCAATATTTAACCTTGTAACTTCATGCAGAGAATTTTCATGAAAATTATAGTGCATAAACCAAAAAGAAAAAACACTGGATATAGGTAAATTTTGTTGATCTTTACTATGGAAGACCTCAAGAGATTGATCAATTAATAAAACTGCAAGATAGTATCACTTCCCTTGGGCCGCTGTTGAAGAAATTCGCTAATATAAACGTTGCTGCCTATAGCACTTAGTGGCAGATTTCGTGCACTTAGCGGCAGATTTCTCGTCTGTGATTCGTGGGGTTAGCTCGAAAAGCCGTCAGTAATTGGCTGACGAAGTTATGAACTCTCAATTATTGTTGATAGTACAGCGTCAGTGGCTTTAGGGCGAGTAAATTTTCAGGTGTGGAGTTCGACTATGTAGGCAGGCCAGATGTGGGGTAAGTTTACAGGTCAGTTGTGGGGCTAAGTTTTTTGAGGTCATGCAGGTGTGGGGATCTAAGATGAGTTGGAATGTCTGTTATTAAAAATATATTCATCCAAATATTCTTCATTTACAGTTTTAGCCGCTTGAAACGCGGACTTACTTTGGCAAAATAACACAGATATTCAGCTCTAAATTACTCAAGATCAATATCGTTCATTCAATGCCGTATCGTAAGGTTATATCATACATTATTCTCTGCAGCGTCTACAGCTGTCATGTTGTTAGCAATGTTTGCTCAGATACAAATTTGAAAATAGTTGCATTTTATAACATTTGAATAAACACAAAATTACTGAATAACCCAGAACGCTAAACCAAGAACTAAGGCAACCATTCAAACGGCCGATACAGGAGAATTATTCTTATGGTTATTTCACGCAGACGATGTATCGCGTTCAAAATAATGTAGAATCTACACGATGGCTGTCCGAAGTTTACATGATCTAAATTGTAGATCATGTAAACTTCTGACACCCATCAAGTTTCGTCTTGGAGCTAAAACGGCCTAATCGGCAGCACTGGCGACGCTCGTGGCAAAACTTTTGACAGAAAATAACGGATAATCTACGCTCACATTCAGAAAAATGAATAGGTCATATTGTCCAAAAAGCGACGCACTTCCATACCCACAGCACAGCAAATGTTGCATTGATCTGTCCTTCAACCAGGCCAACCAAACTGAGTCAGAATGACCCACGCAAGCGCAAGATGCATCGATCGCTATCTAGAAAAGACTCATTCATTTCCTTGAGTAAGTGCACTGTTAATACGGGCTCACATGCGATTTTTGTCAGGTTGGTTCAAAGAAATTTCCGTTTCACCCATTAAAATGAATCTGAAGAGCTTGAACGAGTTTTCATAAAAATCTTTCTATCACAACTTATCTAAATTGATAAAAGGACGAATGGGTGGTGACAGTACGGGGTGCAATTGGGATAGAGTGGGATGAAAAAGAGTGGAAAAGAGAAATAAATGAGCGAGTGAAAGACTATGGGCTGAAGGTATGGAAGCAAGGAGTGGAGGGAAAGGATGAATGAGAGAGGTGAGACTAACGAGGTGGGGCATGAGAGAACAAGCGAAGAGTGGATGGCGATAATTACGGGTCTGTCTGAGGGAGCAACTGCGGCTATGTTTGAGAGTGTGAAGAGATATTTGGAAAACGTGTGGATGATGAGGGAGAGGAGGAGGATGTTGTAAGTTGGGTCTTGAGGAATGGAGGGTTGAGAGAGGGGAGGGTGGGAAGACGTGTGAACGTGCCGAATTGTTTTAGTACGTGGTTTTAATTTTTTGCGATTGTCAAATTTGTATATTTTTTCTTAGGACAGCTGTGAATATGGTATATTTGAACTTTTTTGTTAACATAAGAGTGTGAACTTTTAATTTTTTTTTATGCTAGTAAAAGTTTTTTAGGCAGCGTGTATGACCGATTTAAAGGTCGTGACCGTAGGTCACCACGCACCCCAATTCCAATTCCAATTCCGATAGTTTTTCTGAATTAGTACTAAAAAAATTGCGATCCTGCTAATGAAAATGCAAATACTCTATAAATTTACTCAATCGACAATTCTACGGACCCGCCTGCGAACTCGCCAGCGGACTCGCACAACTAGGACACTCATAATTCCTTCAATACTTAACGGATCTGCATGAATTTTGGAATATTAGTATTAATTATCGATACGCTGATTGAGTTATAAATTTAGTGTACTTGGCAAGATGCATAATAAATGCATTAGTACTTTCATACTACTATTTCAAGATTTTCTACGAGCTTTCCGATCTCAAACTTTTATGAATAGTACTTCTCAACTATTCACCCTGCACTCTCCTATTCCAGGAACACTTTTCTCACACGCTGGTAAAAAAAGTTCGCAGACAAGCGGGAGCCTCTGAAAAGTTGTCCCTCTGCTAGCAATTGAGAGTAGGCCTCTCTCGCTCCCTAGAATATTAATTGGAGGTAATGGGAGGAAGACCCTGAAAACTTTCTAAGAGGCTAAAGAGCTCATGGTAGAGAAAACGTTGAAAATTTCTGCAACAAATCACGTCACGAACACTCACATTGGAAGGTTATCTGATGGCTCTTTTGGTGCAAGGCAATCAGACGACGTACACACGGTTGGACCAAAAGCATTCATCAAAATTTGTAAACTGTCTTTCCGTACACAATATTGTCGGGCCTGTCACCTGCCGCATCAGCTGAGGCACCGCATATAGGCCTATAGTGATCGTTCTTTAGTACATTGCGTTGTTTCACTGTTGATTCTATAATTAACCACGAATTTAAAAAGGGACTTGTAGACGTTTAAGTTCAATAACTTTATTCAAGAAGTAGGTTAACACAATTAATCACAAATCGGTATAACAGAAGTTCATTTAGGACTATAGCTTATTGATTAAATAGTTCGGACACTGGACACGTAAAAGGCTAGCGTATCAGGATGCTATAGTAATCTCTGCATTCGGCACCACGCGTCTCTTCCAACTGACTCTCCGATCGACTATCCTCCCAACAACCTGTAGGGACACTATTTATCTGTTATCAGTTTTATTAGTTTTCTAGAATATTTGTCTTTTCCGCAAACCATCCGAGCTACTTATAGATTAAAATCTTGTTTCTTCGTAGATTCAGTTATCCATAGGATCATAACAGCCTGATCCGCCAATGTTTGGGGTAAGACATTAAATAGCTCCTGTTATATTGATCTAATTTGTAATATTTGCTTATATAATGTACTTCATTTATTCATCTCGATTTGTATTATGCCATTGGTATTATAGCCGTTTGTTCATTCTACAGGTGCAACTTCCATACTTTACAAAATACACTTAAAACACTATCCTCGGCAAATTCGTATTTTAATCCCCATTCTAAGTTCTTGAATTGTAGCGGTTTCGTAACTAACCGATCCGCTACAAACCTACAGTTTACGTTTTCTAATTTTACAACACAAAACAAGTCCAGATATTTAAGCTTAATGAAGGATGTGGAAAATGCTTTTTCCAACAATATAAAATAATTTTCCACGACTTTTGAACACTTTAGAGCAGGGTGGTCCAAGGGCTATAGTTCAGAGTAACGAAGTGGAAGCAGTGAGTTAGAGTTTTTGATACCAGCAATCACTACAGAACAGGTCAAAACCAGCAAGTTGGCCAGCTGGTGGTTAAGTAAAGCAGAATTGAGCGATGTGTTGCATGTTCAAGACCTCAACCAGCTTTGAAAATGCTTCGATGTTAAATCCCCAAAACATCCTATCACTCCTGCTGACACAGTGTGGTTTAGTGGGAGTCGGCATTTGACCTTCCAGGACCCAATTTGGCTACTAGAGAGAAGTTTGGTACAGCATTGAGAATCTTGGCTGTCCATCCTAACTATCAATAGATTTTTACTTACATTTAAGAATCATAGACATGCCTAAAGGTTAATCAAAGCAGACACCGCTATTATTATCATGAAGAATGTTAAACAAAATAATGACAGCAAACAAATAATTTATTCAACCATGATCTCGCATACGAAAGAATTATTAAATAAGGAAATTTGATTTTTTATGCCGTAAAAACACTTTCAGGAAAGTTTACAACCTTTACAACATCTAAAACGAAAAACGTGGGGCGCATATGTATTTAATTGTTTGGTGATTACTTGATATGATGAATATGATGGTTCGTTGAACATTTGATAAGTGTATTGCTGATATAATTAGAAATAGTTTTTAGTCGAACTGATGATGGAGCTGGACTCCGAAACGTTTTCAATATCGATATGGTGAATTTTCTTGGCGTTTTCTTTGCTTTTAAATTCCTTGTTAGTTTTTTAAGTATTTTATTTTCTCATTTTTAGTCCGTTGCTACACACGAAACACGTTGTTGCGAGCCAATTTACTTGACTTGATGTACTTATCGATGATACGAAGCGTATCATCGATATACGCAGTCTAAACACGAATATCTTCTCGAGGATGACGTGCATTAAAGGTTCCAACCCCTGCTTGTGAGTTCCTTTAGAGTTTATACGCCTGGAAACGTGCAACAAATTATTGATTATTGTATTGTTATCGGGAGCTGAGCTTCCCTAAAAGTTTCAGAGCGCTAGCTAATGGGAAAGTTGGTGAAATATCGATTGCAAGATTTGATCATCACAGACACGAAAGCGAGCTAAGAAAAACGTGGTAATAATAAGGAAATTTGATTTTTTATGCCGTAAAAACACTTTCAGGAAAGTTGTATTTACAAGAACCAACACCAGGGGTCACGACTAAAAACGAAAAAACTGTGTTCTAATACATCGATGCGATAACATATCTTCTCGCTTCGAGTGACCGTCATCCCTCTCATCGCTTCACATCATGAGAAACTGATGCATGACAACGTGGAAAGCATGCACCAACGAAAAATAGAAAGAAACTGAAAATAAGAAGATGAAAACAAGAATTAAACAATCATTGCTGAGTCCAGGTGTTACAAGCGGTCGGCGCATGACTTCTTCACCTTCAAACCGGCATTAATCAATCAGCATCCCTGATGGCATCGTTGACGCTCCGAGTATGAATGCCTTCAAGAACAGACTAGACGAAGCTGTGCAGGAGGTCTCGGACAAAAACGCGGCCTGTCTTCAGTGAGTGAGCGTAGAATATCTCGCACAATACTGAACGTAGCTCGATGAAACTTGGTACACATAATCATTAGAGCCTAACGGTGATGTTTAGCTCGACTTTCTGAAGAAAAGTCTACGGTTCACCACATATCAGCTCCGAGACCAATTCCTTCAGAGGAGGTCGACTGCCTGGCCAGAGCCAAGGTTTAACCGCCCACAAGTGTTGTGGGCATGCAGAAGCAAGTTTGCCGTGCCCAAGCCATGCTCCCATCACCGTCCATGGCTGGCAGTATGCGTCCAAGTCAAAATGTGCGCTCGACTTTTCTTAGAAAAGTCTACGTTCACAGACCATCTCCGTAGACATAGCCCTCCGACGGATGGCACGACACCGTCAGGGGCTATAGCTTGCCTGATACCTCTTTCGATCACAGCGAGAATTCTCGCAGGTTAGGTCCAAGTCAGGTCAAGTTCAGCTACTTTCCAAGCACCCAGTAAACGAACCAGACCGGACTCGACCTAACCCTGAGGTCCCTCGCTTCAACGTGCAGCAGAGAACAAGACCTCTGCCACACACACAGTCCTCCAACGGATGGCACGACACCGTCAAGGGCTGTAGCTTGCCTGATACCTCTTTTGAAAACAGCGAGAATCCTCGCAGGTTAGGTCCAAGTCAGGTCAAGTTCACTTGCTTCCAGAGCACATCAAGTGAACCTTTCCTGAGAAAACCCAACCCTATGAGGAGTGGCTCCCCCCAGGGGGCAGCCAAGGAAATCACCGTCTCCTTGGCTGCAATGGGGGAGGCACACAATTGTGTGCGGTTAAAGCCAGCCGCTCACGTCTTGCGTGAGTTTTTTGCTCTCGTGCGCAGTGATTGGGATATGCACAACACCCAAGCACGCGCGCACTTGCCAGCAGACAGTAAGTAAGCGCTCGCACTCCCTCAAGCCAAAAGAGAGCCGAGCGCAAACTTGTGTCCGTGGCTTCATCCTGTGCTATGAGATTTACCGGGACTTATGCGACCAAAGCATCTCACAGCAGCATACTT
>NW_025944701.1:0-279 GCF_000764305.2 Hyalella azteca | reverse complement strand
GACAGTCAACTGGACGAGTGTTGCCTGGACGGACAGTCAGCTGGACGAGTGTCGCCTGGACGGACAGTCACCTGGACGAGTGTCGTCTGGACGGACAGTCAACTGGACGAGTGTCGCCTGGACGGACAGTCAGCTGGACGAGTGTCGCCTGGACGGACAGTCAGCTGGACGAGTGTCGCCTGGACGGACAATCAGCTGGACGAGTGTCGCCTGGACGGACAGTCAACTGGACGAGTGTCGCCTGGACGGACAGTCAACTGGACGAGTGTTGCCTGGACG
>NW_025944700.1:7762-18609 GCF_000764305.2 Hyalella azteca | reverse complement strand
ATAATCTGCTAGTCTCATCATCATGCTCCTAATAATCGTGTTGGTGCTCCGACCTAATCGCGACATCGTCGACTGATCATGATTATGATGATTATAATTATTATTACGACTATATAGATTATAAAAAGTATTATGATTATAATCAGTATAATGATTATGTGTCAATACCGAGGCATTGTAAACGCCACTTGGCTTGTATTAAAAAACGTGCAGCGTTTGTAACTGGTGGAATTTACTTATATCCGTGGACCTGCCCAGAGAGCAGGGCCTATACTTTCAAAAAAAGTTAAGAGATCGTAAGTTCATCAGCCAATCATTGATGGCCCTTCAAGCAAAATCCACCAATCATAGACAAGAAAATAGAGCGTAAGTACTTACGTTCACTTAGCGAGTTTTGAAAGTATGGCCTGGAGAACAAAATACAATGACGAAAACAATAGACTGGCTCAATGAAAATTTTGACAAATGACTAATAAAGAACATAAAGCAAATTGAAACGTACACGAATGTACTGAACAGCAGGTACACGATTCAAAAGGCTTAGCTTAGCAACTTAACTTACGTTGGTTTTCAAGGGCTGTTTAAATTGCGAGACTACTGACACGATGATAGTTTATCTGTCTAAGGCGGCTGTAAGGTGAATGAATTTCTAAAATGCGATGGGCCTAGACGCCGCTAATCCGCCGAGTCAATGATTCTNACGCCACGTATCCCAGATACGGCGTAGCCTCCTAACGCCACGTATCCCAGATACGGCGTAGCCTCCTAACGCCACGTATCCCAGATACGGCGTAGCCTCCTAACGCCACGTATCCCAGATACGGCGTAGCCTCCGAACGCTACGTATCCCAGATACGGCGTAGCCTCCGAACGCTACGTATCCCAGATACGGCGCCACCTCCTCACGCCACGTATCCCAGATACGGCGTAGCGACCTCACGTCCAATTCTGTATTGTCTGGCGTCAGACGCGCAGCAGCTTAAGCAGATGAGGGCAAATGAGGGCAGAGCTGCGGAATTGATTTCGTTTTGTTTTATAAGCGAAGCGGAGAAGCGGATGCGAGGAGAAGCTGAAGCAAGGAAGCTGATGAAATGAGAAACTGAGATAGAGAAGCAGATGCGAGGAGAAGCTGAGGCAGAGAAGCTGATGAAAGGAGAAGCAGAGGCGAAGAAGCTGAAGCAGGAAGAAGATGCTAGTAGAAGATGAAGCAAGAAGCTGATGAAAGGAGAAGCAGAAGCGAAGAAGCTGAAGCAGGGAAGCAGATGCGAGTAGAAGCTGAAGCGGAGAAGCTGGTATAATTAAGGAGAAGCAGAGGCAGAGAAGCAGATGCAAGGAGAAGCTGCAGCGGAGAAGCAGAAGCAAAGAAGCTGAAACAGAGAAGAAGATTCGAGGAGAAGCAGAGGCGAAGAGACTGAGACAGGGAAACTGAGGCAGAGAAAGCTGATACAAAGAGGAAGTGAAGCATTGAAGCTGGGTATTATAGGCTCTTCAATCCGAACATAGCCGCCCAGGTGAATTAAGTAATTCTTACCCGTTGCCGAATATTAATAAATAATAAATAATTCTACAAATCTGCAATTTAAAATGGCATTAACCAGTGACATAACTTTCTTAGAGCTAAGAACCAATTTTGAATAATTTCATAATTTAGACGCTAAAGAAACTTGTCGCGAGCGTGCTGGGACAGGCATAGCACCAAAGCCCTGATAGGCAAAGTTTTAACGAAGCGGTTAATTTTTAATTAACGAGGCGGTTAATTAAAGCTTTACCTGGATCACCTAGGCGCTGCACCTGCGCCTCAGACGCGCCTATAAGTCAACAGGCGACATATGTGACATAGTCGCCTGGGCTTGTGTTTAACTACGACGTAGCTAAATAATCTGCTAGTCTCATCATCATGCTCCTAATAATCGTGTTGGTGCTCCGACCTAAACGCGACATCGTCGACTGATCATGATTATGATGATTATGAGTGTGTGTGCTCATGATTATGATGATTATAATTATTATTATGACTATATAGATTATAATATGTATTATGATTATAATGAGTATAATGATTATGTCTCAATGCCGAGGCATTGTAAACGCCACTTTGTAGCTAATGGAATTTACTTAAATCCGTGGACCTGCCCAGAGAGCAGGAGAACAAAATACAATAACGAAAACAATAGACTGGCTCAATGAAAATTTTGACAAACTACTAATCAAGAACATAAAGCAAACTGAAACGTACATGAATATACTGAACAGCAGGTACACGATTCAAAAGGCTTAGCTTAGCAACTTAACTTACGTTGGTTTTCAAGGGCTATTTAAATTGCAAGACTACTGACAAGATGATAGTTCATCTGTCTAAGACGGCTGCAAGGTGAATGAATTCCTAAAATGCGATAGGCCTAGACGCCGTGCCGTGCACCACCAGGCCGCGGATCGAATCTGACTTCCGGACATCGTTAAATTACGTAATTTTACGTTCACCGCATCTGAGGTTAGGTTTCAGATAGCATAGTTCTGTTCCAAAATTTATCGTACTTCGACAAGTGGCCGTTCGACCGAGGGCTGGTTCGACGCACGGCCTAGATACGGACGGCTTGAAGTGTTGAAGGCTACGTTCCGGAAAGCAGGAATCATGATGGTCCATTACATCCAGGGCAGTTGTGGTCTTCGGCAGGCGACCCACAAATGCGTGACGTAGGAATCAATTAAGGCCGGCCAGTCTGAGGATCGGCTTTAGGTATACTGTAAAGAAATAAATTTAAATTATAAATCTTGCGAAAAATGCCCAGTTTAACAATTTATAATTTAAATAAATGATCAAAATTTCACTTTTGCACTGAAAATACTACGAACCTGTGTTTCAAATGCCTAGTGTGATGATCACTTTTTGTAGGAAGAATAATTGGAGGAAAATAGCGGAAATCAGTTCAAGGGGTGGGAAATTGGACGAGAAAAAAATCTAGTACAGTAGAAGGTTTTGATGCTTTAGAAATATGAGAAAAAGACTTGAGGCTAAAGTTTATCAGTTATCTTTGCAATTGTCGTAATAAAGAAACGCCATTCTTAAGCAAAGACTACTAAAACTTTCAATAGATTGATTTGATTTGGAATAAGTAATGGATAAATTTACAATATGAAAGTTTGAATTAATTTGAATTGTAACCCTTAAACAAAGTCCAACTTCCCAACAGATTGAATAAATGCATTTAATAAAGCAAGATAATAAATAGAACGAAATTCAAACAATATTCATTCAAACCAAGGGATAGAGAAGCAGGTTTATAACAAGATGGTAAATATAATTGTACGTTCTTGCAGGAAAGTTGGCAATCGGTTCAACACGTTGACTACCAAGTGGTACATATGCATACCACGAAATTTATTTCTCCAGGACGTAGTGCTACATAATTCAGTTTGCCTAAAATCGGCCAAATCCGAAAACAAAAAAGGCAAAAAAAGCCGATAACTCAATATATACTAGTTTATTTGTAGGTTCTGCTATAAAAATTCCATTCATTTTCTGTTTGCAGTATTTAAAATTTAATTAGGAAGTACCCTATCATAAATTTTAGCCGGCCAACGCAATTGAGAAAAACTAAATCACGGAATTTGTCCGGAAAAAATGACCGTCTGGCAAAACTGTTTAAAAAGGGTACTAAAAATGAAATAATACTACAAGATGAAGCAATCGCAGTCAACGTGTTAATGGCTGATAGAACTGGCAACCGGCAATGATAACTTCAGAAATGTCAATCGTTTGAATATTAGAATATCTAGATTAGAATATTAGATATTCTAATATATTTTCGATAATCTAATAATAATTAGAATATCGAGATTTGAAGACAGATTTTGTCACCTGCGCCTCGTATAATTTGATACAATCGATAATTGATGCTAATGAGGACTGCTTAAGACCTGCGGCAGAAGCCCTGATTTCGACTAAATACTTATTCTTCGTATGAAGTTAGAGAATCGAAATCAACAGCAATTCCAAGCTAACAATAGATCTTATAAATAAACACTAAAATATATACAAATTGACGGGGGGGAATTAGGAATTTCTCACAAATAATAATAATACTGAAAATAATAGAAATAATAATAAAATGATTAATACTATGAATAATTGTAATAATATTACCAATAATTATAATGAATTATGAATTAATTAATTTGACACAAGGCTGATGTTAATTATAAACGGGTTGTCAAGTATTTATTAGATACTTGAATACTGGCTGCTCAGTCCGTAGAGTTGTAGTCGCTTTGGTGATTATAAATAATAATCTATTATAAGCCATATGAAAATAGTTGAACGTGTCATTGAAAACGAATAGGCAACTGCAAAATAGAGTACGTACAATTTCTGACCTATTTCAGATGCATGGGGAACTGCGAGCTACAAAATGTTTACATGCACATTATAGAGACAATGACAATATAGTCCTTAGCATCCTGTATAGTCCTTAGCATCCTGTATAGTCCTTAGCATCCTGTATAGTCCTTAGCATCTTGCAACTTCTAACTATTCATGTAGCGTTTAAATTCAACAAATTTACTGTACTGAGTGCATTCCCGTAGCGAAGTTCTAAAAGCATTATTTCAGTTGAATTGACGAAACACGAAGTTTAATTAACTAAATATACTTGGTATGACGATTACACCCAGAAAAATCAGCAGGTAAAATATTGACATACTTACTGCACCTTGAAAATTACATCGGTATTTGGACAGTCATACACATTTCTCTCCGTGTCATTGAATATATTGACAATAGAATATATAGAATAGAATACAATGACAATAGAATATATTATCATTGTGTGAGCCGCGGGCAATGTTAATAAAGTTCATGTTAGCACAGTATCAAGTTAAAGTGATTATAATTATATGTATAATGATCAAATGTTTCCACATATCTTTTAGAGAGAGCTATATGGAGATGAACATATTAAGAATATTTATAATTTAAATTCAGATCTATATTTAATTATAAGGGTTGTGTTGTATGATATATTTATTGGACGTACATTAATACATATATGCACTTATAATTTTATGTCGTGTTTTTTTCAAACACGCTTGAAACTCTTGCTATTCCATTGTTTTTCTTGGTATAATTTCGTATCCCTTTCACTGCATGACTTCCTACGAATTTCTAAAATCAATCCTTTAATCGCAAAGGACTTTCATTATAAACAACAGGTTAGTTATTTTCTTACAGGTTCGTTAAACACCATAAAATTAACGCTATATCGGACAATTGATATTTCAACTCATGATCAAAATTGATGAAGATTTTTTCGTCACACATGAAAACTTTGTTGTAACCTCTCCTTGTGATGTGGTATATTTACGTCATCTCTACGTCACACCACCGACCACACCAGTTACTTTACGTCATCTCTACGTCACACCACCGAACACACCAGCTACTTTACGTCATTTCTACGTCACACCACCGACCACACCAGTCACTTTACGTCATCTCTACGTCACACCACCGAACACACCAGCTACTTTACGTCATTTCTACGTCACACCACCGACCACACCAGTTACTTTACGTCATCTCTACGTCACACCACCGACCACACCAGTCACTTTACGTCATCTCTACGTCACATTAAATGAACCCTTTTTTCGGCATCTTATTTTTTCGATGAACCACTAATAAAGATTTATGTGAGCCCCTTTATAGAGATCCTTTCCTCTCGGAAACATTTTTGCTTTAACTTGCAAAAAAAATTTTAATGAGTGTATTTGAAGAATAAAAATATAAATAAACAATAAATAATATTGTTTATTTATATACAAACAATAATTAACCATATAGGAAATAAATAAACTTGGATAAACTGATATTTTATGCGAGCTTATTGAAGTACTATCATATTTGAATGTGTGAATTCATTCCATAGAAATGTCTTGGTGAGGAGAATGTTTTAGAGAGGGGGGTTAAGGGGTGAGAAGAATGATTGGTTGAAGAGTATATTTGGGGGTGAAGTGAATGTTGGGGGAGAAGAGCATGTTGGAGGGGAAGAGGATGTCGGGGTAAAGATAATGTCGGGGGTGAAGAGGTCAGGGGTGAAGAGAATGATGGAGTTGAAGGAAATTAATGTTGGGATTAAGGGGACCTGCTGCCCAACATCTTCAATTGTGGAGTTTTTCGGTTTTTGTGCTCATCTGAAAGCTGGAATTCTGCTCTTTCCAATGGTACCACTGCCATCGCTGTACGTCAATATTTACATTAATGACGTCTCTATAAAGGGAAGCGGGTGGGAGAGTTCTTTAAGTAATTAGATATAAAGTAATTAGCTGCTGAAATCTTTGAATATAGTTTCTACTTGAGTTGTGCTGCAGTTACATGCCTGTCTCTTATACACATCTAGATGTGTATAAGAGACAGCGATTAGGCTGTTGCTAATCTTATACTGTATTCGTAGTTTTCTGAATTACCTGTCTCTTATACACATCTAGATGTGTATAAGAGACAGCATCACGCCACAGCATCACGCCACAGCATCACGCCACAGCATCACGCCACAGCATCACGCCACAGCATCACGCCACAGCATCACGCCGCTGGCGTTCACTTCCTCCTGCGCCGCTGCAGGCGACGCCGCTCATCCGGTGACCGCCTCTGGCGTGGTGGTGGTGGTGGTGGTGGCGGTGGCGGTGGCGGTGGTGGTGGTTGTGGTGGGGGTTCTGTGGTTGTGCGTGGTGAAAAGGTGAGTGCAGTGATCGAGTGTGGTGAGAGTGCAGTGATTGTCATGTGATTACCTGTGTGGTGAGTAAAAGACGAGTGTGGTGACCATAATTATGGTGCAATAACTGAATTTTTCACCTCTCCTCACATTTTTTCAGAATTTATCTATGTAGATTTTGATTATTCATACCCCAGTCAACCTCCTTCCAAACTTCTGTCAAAGTCGGGTGCTGCCATATCTCTTTTTCAGGGTAAATATTCTGTTATTTTTTCCCAAATCTAACACTCAAATCAAGAAAATATTGTAATTTTCCCCTGAAATATCAACTTCAATCTGCTAGATACCAATCTGTGCTGGATTTCGAATCCCAATATGCGTTTACAATCCAGTATTCGTGACCTAAATTCGGATGCTCCAGGCTGGAGTTCTCCAAAAATATTCACGTGGATGGAGCATTGCTGCTCCACGGCTGGGGCGACATGGAGCCTAAAGCGGCCGTGTTAAAAGAGCCAGAAAATGAGGCGGATTTATCGTCAGATTGAGACGCACTCTTGCGATTTGGCGCGGTCATTCCGGCCTCTTTTTACCGCGGACTTTTTTTGGCCAGCAGGAAATTTGTCTTCTTGCAAGTTTTTTTTGCGACTTCCAGGCGTCTTCGTGAGGGACACAGAATGCGGAGTCTTAACTTAAGATTACCCTAAGACCATTTCAAGCGGGACCTTAATTTACGATCGTCATAAGACCATTTCTAGTGGGACCTTAACTTACGATTACCCTCAGACCATTTCAAGCGGAACATTAACTTACGATCTTCCTAAGACAATTTCAAACGAACCTAAACTTACGATCTTCCTAAGACCATTTCAAGCGGGACCTTAATTTACGATTACCCTCAGACCATTTCAAGCGGAACACTAACTTACGATCGTCCTAAGGCCATTTCAGGTGAGGCATAAACTTGCGCCTCGGCCTTACATATCCCCGCTGGTAACCTCATACCTCGCTAACTTTACCCCAGATGAGTTACCCTAGACGATTTACCCTGGACAATGTTCTATTTTCACATTTCTATTATCTGATCTAATCAATATTATCAGTACCAACTATTCTCCTAAACACAACTTCATGCATCATAAATCTCTGTCCTAATCAGAATGAATTCGCAACCAATGAATAATGACCATTCTATATTAGTCAAAATGAATAATGACCCTTCTATATTACAGGGTCCGCAATATTTATAGCAACTGATGTTTGCTATATAAAAGAAAAATTGGTTTCTAAGAGACTTTTCTTTCATAATGAAGCTTAATATCATTTATTAATTCCTCTATTTTACATTGAAGAAGTCATAGGTGTCTAAATTTACTATTACTTATGGCAGTAGATAGAAATGCAATTGTAACCCTTCATGAAAATTGCGAGAGTAATTCAGTTATTGCAAAAAAGCTCCAAATTCGTCGTGAAACTGTGTGGAATGTGGTAATAAAAATTCAAGGAAACTGGCGAAACATGCAATCGACCTGGTCAAGGAAGAAAAAGAAGTGTCCGAACAAAACAATTGGTGAAAAACACGAGGGAGAAGTTGAGAAACCCTCGTCGCTCAGCTGCAAAATTGGCTGCAGAAGCAGGAGTCAGTCAGACATCAATGCGTAGAGTCCTCAAAGATGACCTCAAAACCTCCCCTTACAAGATGCAAACAAGGCATGAACTAACAAACCGTCATGAACGAATGAGGCTCGAAAGATGGCAGCACATTCTGGATCTCATTGAGGATGGCACGCTTCCCAACTTGGTGTTCGGTGACGAGAAAAATTTTGACATTGAACAGAGCGTCAAAATGACAGAGTTTGGAGTCGGGATGGATCTGTGGCAACTAGAACAGCAACACGACGTCAAAATCCCATGTCCGTGATGGTTTGGGCCGCGGTAACCGCCACTGCATGGGAGGTTCCCACTCATTTTTGTCCCCTCAGGAGTGACATTGAACAGTCAGCGATACATTTGAGACATTTTTGGAAGCTGTGTTGTTACCTTAGGCCCGTAAACACTTCAACGGCTCACCATGGAGTTTTCAACAAGACTGCCCAATCACATGGCTCAAACATGACCCAAAACTGGATTCAGGGTCACATCCCAGCGTTCATTAGCAAAAATTAATGGCCCTCAAGAAGCCCTGATTTGAATCTTCTCGACTTTTCTGTGCGGCTATTTCAGAGAGTATGGTCTACAGAACACCGCATGATTATTTGGAAAGTTTGAGGTCTAAATTGACACGAGAATGGGACTTGATCCCTCAAGAAATGCTGCTTGTCTCCTGTGAAGCTTTCCCGCGTATATTGGAGGCCGTCATTAAAAATAAGGGTGGTCATATTGAATAAATGTGCATTAGAATTGTTTATGTAATTCTTGACTACTAGCTCATCCAATAAAAAAACAATTAATGCACCTTTTTGTTACAATGAGAAATAACAAAAAACATGCGTTGCCATAAATATGGCGGACCCTGTAGAATGAATAATAATCATCTTGTCCCTAAGCTTGAGTAGGGAAGCCTCAAATATTCTAACTATAATTAACTTTTTGCTTTATCAACTCATGCGAAACTTAAACGGCTGTTTCTAAGGAACGTCGATGAACTTGCTAGAATTCGGAAGACCCGTTGAATTTGTTTCAGCATTGGTTGATTATCTACAGATTTCTTTCTTTGTCATTCATGCCTCGCGAGACTATGTTTTATCCTTGAGATCAAGGAGCCAAGTAGGAAGGCTCGGAGTAAAGTGGCAGCAAGCCGTAAAATTCGCTTTAAAGCCAGAGATGTCCCCGGGAGTGGGAGTTTTAAGTCACGCCTCGGTGTGGTCCTCAATGAGGTCCTCCGCCTGAATGTGGGCCTTCGCCTGAGTGTGGGCCTTCGTCTGAGTGTGGTCTTTCGCCTGAGTGTGGTCTTTCGCCTGAATGTGGTCCTCCGCCAGAGTGTGGGCCTTCGCCTGAGTGTGGGCCTCTGCTTGACTGTGGCCTCCGCCTGAGTATGGGCCACTGTCTGTATGTAGGCCTCCGCATGAGTGTGGCCTCCGCTGTAGTGTGGACCTCCGCCTGAGTGTGGCCTCAGCCTTGAGGCTTCGGCCTCAAGTCGCTTCAATTAGCGGCTCCGCTGCAATGTGGCCCACGACGATCCCTCCTAATTCCGCCATTCTGCCCTGAGCTGCCGGCTCTCTTTCTGTTCCAAAATGTATCGTCCTTCGACAAGTGGCCGTTCGACTGAGGGCTGGTTCGACCCACGGCCTAGATACGGACGGCTTGAAGTGTCGAAGGCTACGTTCCGGAAGGCAGGAATCATGATGGTCCATTACATCAAGGGCAGTTGTGGTCTTCGGCCCACAAATGCGTGACGTAGGAATAAATTAAGGCCGGCCAGTCTCAGGATCGGCTTTAGGTATACTGTAAAGAAATAAATTTAAATTATAAATCTTGTGAAAAATGCCCAGTTTAACAAATTATAATTTAAATAAATGATCAAAATTTCACTTTTGCACTGAAAATACTACGAACTTGTGGTTTAAATGCCTAGTGTGATGATCACTTTATACAACACTTCTCTTTAACTTCACTTCTTATTTGTTTGTCTGTCTGTCTGCTACAAATCTTGTAATCGAAATTTAATACACTTCTACTTATCCTATCTATCTGAAATTTTGCACACTTGTGTAAAGTTGGAGACAATGCAAGAATCAAATGTCAAAATAAATGATTCAAAAAAAAAATTTTTCAACATTAAAAAAATTGAAAAAATAGTTTTGTCAGCTACAAATCTTATAACTGATACTTGACACACTTTTACCTGTCTAATTGATCTGAAATTTTGCACACTTGTGTGAAGTCAGAGGCAATGCATGAATCAATTAATAGAATAAATAATGTCTCTTATACACATCTAGATGTGTATAAGAGACAGTCATGCAACGCCTAAGAAGGAAAATACTGTTAAATTATTAGAGATTGCATAATTTTCTCACATTTTTGTTTATCTTTGGATGGTTTAAATTTTTATTAGTTGAATTGAAACTAGTTGATAAGCTCCCTAAGAGAATAAACGCAAACTGACTGTTTACTAGGTAGGGATAATCCGTAAGATCT
>NW_025944700.1:3126-7219 GCF_000764305.2 Hyalella azteca | reverse complement strand
GGGGCGTGTGAACAGCCGAAAGGGGATGGGGGTTCCCTATTACAAGACATATGAAAATAGTTGAACGTGTCACGGAAAATGAATAGGCAACTGCAAAATAGAGTACGTACAATTTCTGACCTATTTCAGATGCACGGGGAGCTGCGAGCCCCAAATCGTTTACATGCACAATATAGAGGCAATGACAATATAGTCTTTAGCATCCTGCATAGTCATTAGCATAGTTCTTAGCATGGTTCTTAGCATACTCCTTAGCATCCTGCATAGTCCTTAGCATAGTTCTTAGCGTAGTGCTTTGCATAGTCCTTAGCATCCTGCATAGTCCTTAGCATAGTCCTTAGCATCCTGTACAGTCCTCAGAATCCTTCAAATTCTTATTATTCATAAATTATCAAAATTGAACATATCGACTCTACTGAAAGCACTGCGGTAGCGAGGTGCTAAAATAATCAATTGACAAAACACGAAGAAATCACGTCGAAATTCAATTATTTAAATATATATAGTATGAAGATTACACCCAGAAAAATTGTCAGGTAAATATTGACATACTGCACGTGTAGCTCTGATACGTTGTCTTTTTTCTGGTCAGAATAATTCAAGCAAAGGCGAAAATTACATCGACATTTGGACAGTCCTACACATTTCTCTCCGTGTATCTATATTGTCATTGAGTGAGCAGCGAACAATGTTAATAAAGTTCATTTTAACACAGTATCTAGTTAACGTGATTATAATTATATCTATAATAATCAGATGTCGTCATATATCTTTTAGAGAGAGAACTATTGTTCATATATGGAGATGAACTATTAAGAATATTTATGGTGTAAATTAAAATCTATGTATATTTAAATATACCGGTATTTTTAACACTTGATACTCCTGCTATTCTATTTGTTTTTCTCAGTGTAATTTCGTATCCCTTTCACTGCATGATTTTATTCGGATTTCTAAAATAAATCCTTCATTCGCAAAAGACTTTCATTAAAAACATCAGGCTACATATTTTCTTACAGGTTCGTTAAACACTATAAAATTACCGCAATATCGCATTTGATATTTCAACGCATGATCAAAATTTATGAATATTTTTTTCGTCATGGTTTGGAACTTCGTTGTAACCTCTCCTTGGAACGTGGTATATTTACGTCATTTCTACGTTACACCACCGACCACACCAGCTACTTTACGTCATTTCTACGTCACACCACCGACCACACCAGTCACTTTACGTTCAATCATTTACATACACTATTGGTCAATCATTTACATACACTATTGGTCAATCATTTACATACACTATTGGTCAATCATTTACATACACTATTGGTCAATCATTTACATACACTATTAGTCAATCATTTACATACACTATTAGTCAATCATTTACATACACTGTTGGTCAGAATTTCCAAATATCCTGTAGTATACTCTCGCATCATCCCAGACAACGATTTCGTTTACCCCATTTTCCACTGATTTCAACAGTGCTTCAATTTTATTTTCCACTTTCCCGACCATTGTTAACCCATGTCCTATATTTTTTTTACATAGTATAACTCATCCTCAAAATTATGTTACTCCGCCTCCCCCCCCTCCAATTCTCATCATGTCCTCCCCACACCCCAAGTCCCAATATAATTATTTATTATTATTTTTCCTAACCATTTCGCTGTCTCTTGTTCTCATCAAGTCCACCACTCACCTCCAGTCCAGTACAATTATTTTTAATTAATTTTTAACACCATTCTTTAGCCCATTATTATCAAGTCCATGCGCCCACCCCCATACCCAGTCCTAGTTTAATTATTTTTAAATCATTATTCTATACAATTTCACTAGCCCCCTCTCATCAAGCCCTCCCCTTATCCCAGTCCCCAGTTCTCCCGGCAGTCCCAACACTTCAGACCGGACGCCCCGCCCAGTCGTTTAATCCAGCGCGGTTAGTGGTAATCCTGCGGCCTCTGCCAGCAGCCCGAGACCCCATAGGCCGCGTCCCGAGGGGGCGCCGATCCCGCATCCCTCATTGGGTGGATATCTAACCCACCTGGACAAGGGGTTAAGGTTTACCCACCATCTTAACCCCCAATCATTGGGATTAAGGGATAAATATGAATTGAGTGGATATCTTAACCCAAATGGACAAGGGGTTAAGGTTAAGGTTAACCCTCTATCTTAACCCCCCAATTATTAGGATTAAGGGATAAATATGAATTGGGTGGATATCTTAACCCAATTGGATAAGGGTAAAGGTTGAGGTTAACCCACCATCTTAACCTTAATCATTGGGATTAAGGGACAAATATGAATTGGGTGATCTTAACCCAACTGGATTAAAGGTTAAGGTTAAGGTTAACCCATCATTATAACCTCCAATCATTGGGATTAAGGGTTAAATGTGAGACGCGTTTCCGTTGATCTTAATCGTTTTATTGCAATTAAGGGTTCTGCAAGNGCGTGTGAGGCGTGTGAGGCGTGTGAGGCGTGTGAGGCGTGTGAGGCGTGTGAGGCGTGTGAGGCGTGTGAGGCGTGTGAGGCGTGTGAGGCATGTGAGGCGTGTGAGGCTGATATTAAAGACGCTCTGCTTCTCAATATTGATTGCCCCAGAGCCAGCTGCTGCTGCTGCTGCTGTTATTGCTGTTGTTCCTATTGTTGCTGTTGTAATTACTGATGTTGACGTTTTCTGTATAACTGCCTTGCGCTGATGTTGATTTTAACATCGTCACGTTATCTTGGTACATGAGTTATTATACCGAGGGGTCGCGCGTAATACTAAGCTCAATCTGCTGTTAAAAATATAACTCAGTACTCACTGCAGTGAGTGACAGAGAGCACATTTTCTCGTCCGTCCGTCCGTCCGTGAAGTCACGGACAGATTGACGGACAGACAGACGGACGCACGGACGTACATGATGAAAACAATAGCGCCTTTTTTTCATAAATGAGAAAATGCGCTAAAAATACCGGCAATGGTTGCATGACTATCAGACAAAGGTTTTAATTATGCGTACTATAAAAAATAGTTAGGAGGATATAACTATCCGTAACGCAACTGAATAATTACGTACATGAAATGCCACCTACGGCGTAACTTTCGTACTGCCTTGTAAACCAGATACGGCGTAACCAACTTACGATCTTATTTCACAGATACGGCGTATAGCTTGCATTTGCGACAAAAAAATTGCGTAATCATTTTCTATATCCAGGAATTTTGTGTCGGCAAATGTGTGCATTTTCGCTCATTGTTATTAACATCAATATTATTACCTAACCAAATAATGCGTGTATATTGTAATTTATGATTAAAACATGTAAATCTTATTTGCTTCTGATGCTTTTATTAATTTGGAAGTTGTTTATTAGAATATCATAAGGTGTGGCTAAGCGTCTTGGTTGGAAGAGCGTGATTGGCTCGGGCGATCCTTGGCAGGTTTCAGGATTGCGAGGCGGGCACGAACATAATATCATTGAGCTCTATTTTGTAAATTATTGAATTTAGTCTTTACTTATGTTACCAAAGAACTGAAAATTTATAAATGTGATAATATAATATCAAGTTATTATTTCGTACTGTGCCTAAATAATATGCCTATCGACCGTATCATTTCACTTATAAATGAATAATATTATCAAAAGGTTTTGGTAGCTAAGTTACCCCTTGTAGTATGCCCAAGTCATCAGTATAGGAGATAAAAAGTACAGGAGTTGTTAGACGAATTAAAAGAAATAGGTCTGGTACTGGTATAACTGATTAACAGAACGGTTAATTTATTAAGGTACACGCGAGTGTTGCACTAATGAATGAA
This sequence comes from Hyalella azteca, assembly GCF_000764305.2. Classification (NCBI taxonomy): domain Eukaryota; kingdom Metazoa; phylum Arthropoda; class Malacostraca; order Amphipoda; family Hyalellidae; genus Hyalella; species Hyalella azteca. The sequence continues at coordinate 3,407 of NW_025944700.1, read as the reverse complement.
ATAATAATTACTGGTAATATGGTCTTGCACCATTATTAGGGCGGCATGATGGTGAGGCTAGTAAACCCACATCACTAGCCCATTCCTTCGGTTTTTAGGGATTAATACTTTATGCATTCGGTTTTTCCCTGTCTTTTAGTGCGGTAGTAACCACAGCACCCACATCATCCACATCACCCACATCACCCACATCACCCACATCACCCACATCACCCACATCATCCACATCACCCACATCACCCACATCACCCACATCACCCACATCACCCACATCACCCACA
>NW_025944700.1:0-2777 GCF_000764305.2 Hyalella azteca | reverse complement strand
ACGCCACGTATCCCAGATACGGCGTAGCCTCCTAACGCCACGTATCCCAGATACGGCGTAGCCTCCTAACGCCACGTATCCCAGATACGGCGTAGCCTCCTAACGCCACGTATCCCAGATACGGCGTAGCCTCCTAACGCCACGTATCCCAGATACGGCGTAGCCTCCTAACGCCACGTATCCCAGATACGGCTCAGCCTCCTAACGCCACGTATCCCAGATATGACGTAGCCTCCAAACGCCACGTATCCCAGATACGGCATAGCCTCCTAACGCCACGTATCCCAGATACGGCGTAGCACCCTAACGCCACGTATCCCAGATACAGCGTAGCCTCCTAACGCCACGTATCCCAGATACGGCGTAACCTTCTCACGCCACGTATCCCAGATACGGCGTAGCCTCCTAACGCCACGTATCCCAGATCAAGGCGTAGCCTCCTAACGCCACGTATCCCAGATACGGCGCCACCTCCTAACGCCACGTTTCCCAGATACGGCGTAACCTTCTCACGCCACGTATCCCAGATACGGCGTAGCATCCTAACGCCACGTATCCCAGACAAGGCGTAGCCTCCTAACGCCACGTATCCCAGATACGGCGCCATCTCCTAACGCCACGTATACCAGATACGGCGTAACCTCCTAACGCCACGTATTCCAGATACGGCGTAACCTCCTAACACCACGTATCCCAGATACGGCGTAGCCTCCTAACGCTACGTATCCCAGATACGGCGTAACCTCCAAACGCCACGTATCCCAGATACGGCGTAGCCTCCTAACGCAACGTATCCCAGATACGGCGTAGCACCCTAACGTCACGTATCCCGGATACGGCGTAGCCTCCTAACACCACGTATCCCAGATACGGCGTAACCTTCTCACGCCACGTATCCCAGATACGGCGTAGCCTCCTAACGCCACGTTTCCCAGATACGGCGTAACCTTCTCACGCCACGTATCCCAGATACGGCGTAGCATCCTAACGCCACGTATCCCAGACAAGGCGTAGCCTCCTAACGCCACGTATCCCAGATACGGCGCCATCTCCTAACGCCACGTATACCAGATACGGCGTAACCTCCTAACGCCACGTATTCCAGATACGGCGTAACCTCCTAACACCACGTATCCCAGATACGGCGTAGCCTCCTAACGCTACGTATCCCAGATACGGCGTAGCCTCCTAACGCCACGTATCCCAGATACGGCGTAGCCTCCTAACGCCACGTATCCCAGATACGGCGTAGCCTCCTAACGCCACGTATCCCAGATACGGCGTAGCCTCCTAACGCCACGTATCCCAGATACGGCGTAGCCTCCTAACGCCACGTATCCCAGATACGGCGTAGCCTCCTAACGCCACGTATCCCAGATACGGCGTAGCCTCCTAACGCCACGTATCCCAGATACGGCGTAGCCTCCTAACGCCACGTATCCCAGATACGGCGTAGCCTCCTAACGCCACGTATCCCAGATACGGCGTAGCCTCCTAACGCCACGTATCCCAGATACGGCGTAGCCTCCTAACGCCACGTATCCCAGATACGGCGTAGCCTCCTAACGCCACGTATCCCAGATACGGCGTAGCCTCCTAACGCCACGTATCCCAGATNAGAGACAGAGAAAATAGAGCGTAAGTACTTACGTTCACTTAGCGAGTTTTGAAAGTATGGCCTGGAGAACAAAATACAATGACGAAAACAATAGACTGGCTCAATGAAAATTTTGACAAATGACTAATAAAGAACATAAAGCAAATTGAAACGTACACGAATGTACTGAACAGCAGGTACACGATTCAAAAGGCTTAGCTTAGCAACTTAACTTACGTTGGTTTTCAAGGGCTGTTTAAATTGCGAGACTACTGACACGATGATAGTTTATCTGTCTAAGGCGGCTGTAAGGTGAATGAATTTCTAAAATGCGATGGGCCTAGACGCCGCTAATCCGCCGAGTCAATGATTCTCGGCACATTATGAGTATTATGATTATGATGATTATAAAGAGTATTATGCTTATTTTTATTATAATGATAGGCGGTTGCGTTCAGCGACCGACGAACGTGCATCGCGTTTCCTTTTATCATCACAAATCTTACGTTCAAGTCTACGGGTAAGTTCCTCCTACGTTGGAATCTTACGTTTAAGTCTACGGGTAAGTTCCTCCTACGTTGTAATCTTACGTTCAAATCTACGGATAAGTTCCTCCTACGTTGGAATCTTACGTTCAACTTACGTTAGATGGCTACTGTAGTTCAACAGTTGGACTATCCTCTTGAGTCATGGATAATTCAATGACAAATAAATAATATTTTCATTAGAAATTTTTAATTGCTTGAACGATGTGATAAACTCCATAATGCTAGAACTTTGATGAATTTTTTATCATAATCTTTATATTCGCTCCGAAATGTCTGTACAAAGGCAAATTAATAATTAATATCAATAATAATAATAATAATAATAATGTTAAGCCACCTTCTAGTCATTCATTAGTCATATGTGGCCTCGCAGGGACTTATACGACTAGCGACTGCTGCTGCCTTCAGAACTGCTATTACTTTTTTAAATAAGTACCGTGAAGAGTGGTCCACTCGGTAACTCATTTTAGAGGGATCGGCTACTCTCCGATCCTTTAAGAGTGGCTCAATGATGGGCTAGGCCACTCTTAAATGGAGGAGGGGTTTGGAGGGGGTGGGAGTTTAGAAGGGGGGATTTTGGAGAGGAACCACTCCAAAAAGAAGCTGGTGTTCGGGCCGTGATCCTGGGCTTG
>NW_025944699.1:0-3035 GCF_000764305.2 Hyalella azteca | reverse complement strand
CCATAAGTTGTGACCTAGCCATTAGCAGTGACCTAGCCATTAGCAGTGACCTAGCTATTAGCATCGACCTAGTCATTAATTGTGACCTAGCCACTAGCAGTGACCTAGCCATTAGCATCGACCTAGCCATTAGTTGTGACCTAGCCACTGGCTGTGACCTGACCATTAGCCGTGACCTAGCCATTACTTGTGACCTAGCCATTAGTTGTGACCTAGCCATTAGTTGTGACCTAGCCATTAGCCGCGACCTAGCCATTAGCTGTGACCGAGCCATTAGCTGTGACCGAGCCATTAGTTGTGACCTAGCCAATAGCTATGACCTAGCCATTAGCTGTGACCTAGCCATTAGCAGTTACCAAGTCAGTACCTTGTTTGATAATTAAAATTTAAATTGTTCTCTGGCACAATTCCAGGTCAGCCTCGTCGGTATAATTTTAACTAACATCTATCCAAATGTATTTCATTAAATTGCATTTGAATTCATTTAATACTTTACACTTTTACAACACTTCTGTTTAACTTCTCTTCTTGATGTTTATTTGTTTGTTTGTCTGCTACAAATCTTATAATCGATATTTAACACACTTCTACCTGTCCAATCGATCTGAAATTTATACACTTGCGTTGGAGACAATGCATGAATCAAGTGACAGAAATAATTTGAAAATTTAAATTTTTTATAAATTAAAAACTTAATAATTTTAAATATTTGAAAATAATTTTGAAATTCATTGTACATGTGTAACATATGAGACACTGGATCCTTTAGAAGTGTTGTCTTTAAAAAGTAAATTTTAAACGCATATTATTATTACAAGGTAAAGATCATTGCACGCAGACTACAAACGAACGTACAGCACACTGGCGCGAGGTGGACCAGCGGTCGGTGTGCAAGTTGTAATAAAAAATATCTCCTTGTAGCGGATCCAAAAAATTTGACCACATCAACTGTCGACATAATTGTGGACCTTCAACTTGCAAGTCGTTCAATCGACTTGCAACGATGATGGTGTTGGATGCTGCATTGATGCACTTGAAGTGCCTAGATCGAGAGTCTCCAGACAAGTGTTACGAAGCTAATTGACTTATAAAGGAAGATTATAAATGCGCGAATTTTTTAAGATTGGTTCTTAGATAACTTTCTTGATTGACATAGAAGAGAATAGAGGAACTTTCTTTATTGACATAGAAGATAATAGAGGAACTTTCTTGATTGACATAATTATTGAACTGGATAGAATAACTTCATGATAGAACTCGAGATAACGTTCAATTATGAACTGGAGAGATCAACTATAGAAAACCCCATGATTGAGCGAGAGAGAACGACCATGTTTGAGGTGGCAAAATTAATTATGAAAAGGATTATTAAGGATTAGTTATGAAAAGGATTAAGAGAGGTGGATTAATAGTTATGCGAAGAGTTTATGCGAAGATAACACATCAGATGCAAAAATAACACGGCATTAGAAAGAATACCCTATAGCAGGAGAAAGAACAACCCATCAAGCGTTCTCGCACAGCCATTTTAGAACGCTTGATGGGTTTTTCTTTCTCCTGCTAGGTTATTCTTTCTCCTGACGTATTATTTTTGCGTCTGATGTGTTATCTTCTCATAATCTCGACATATTTCAAACTTAGTTATCGGTCCTGATAAACCAATGTTAAAATTTAAGTCGAAGGAAGAATCTTTGTTCTGCCCAATGTGATGAACGGAACACTTTTTTATATGGCAGACAAAGGGATTAGAGGAATGCCTATACCTTCCTTTACCAGAACTAAGCAATTATAGTTAAATCAAACGGAAAAAAATACTTCTTTACCAGAACTAACCAATTATTTGGACCAAACAGGAAAAGCCACGAATAAGGCAAAAAAGATGACCTCACTTCTCACTAAGGTCAATCTGGTCCAAATCTGACTCGGTTGTGAGGTGTGCATCCCGACTGATGACGACAGAAGCACTAGTGACTAGCCCATGCAAAAATGAATTCTATGAACTCGAAAACGACGATGAACTTGACTTGAAAAACTCAGAAACGACGATAATTTTAAAGAGCTTAATTCAATGAACTCGAATTCAATGAACTTAATTCAATGAAGCTCAAACGACGTTGAACTTGATGAGCTTTTCGTACATTGTACGTAAATTTATTGGAAGTGAGAGCAAGTTCATTGTAGATTTTACGCACGTTGATTGCAGATTGTGCTTCATTTGATCGCGGATAATACGAAAGTTGTTCGTAGATTGTCTGTAACTTTGCCGTAGCAGATATGTCACTTAATCGTAGATTTTCTGTGAGTTGATCTTAAATTGTATCAAGCTGGCCTATATTGTGCTAAAACTGATTGTGTCCTATTAAAAGCTGACAGTAGGTGGTACGTAAATTAACCGCGTAGATTGTACGTGAGTTTGGCGTAGATTGCACTAACTTTGAATGCATTGAATTTGAAAAAATGCATTAAATTTTATCGTACCTTGTTGACAATTTGAAGCAAGAAACCAACTACCATGCAATGACCATACAGAAGAAGTCGCCTGGCACAAGACTGTAAACAAAAACAGTCGTGGGTTGACCTGTGAATTGAAGGTGCATAAAAAACGAAGTTTCAATAAGTTTCATGTAACTACAAAAATTACTTTTAAAACTGTGCCTTAGGAAAAATTCTGTCACTGAACTTTTGTGGTGCCTGATAAAAGAGCTTTTAACGAAGGTCAAAATTTTACAAAGTTCTTTGAGTAAAATTTCATCACGGTAAATTTTTGAGGCGCTGATAAAAATTAAGAGCTTTTTTGAGGTCAAAATTGTACGAAATTTTTTAGCCGGCATGATTCTAAGGGTTAGGTTTTGTTAATGTTAATTCTAGTACTTCAACCAGTATTTTGCAAAGTAAAATGGAATCAGTCTTTCTTATCATATTTATTTGTCAAAGTTTGTGTGTTTTGATCCTGACATCGTAAATAAGTAGAAGCTGTCGTACGCGTACGCACGAGACAACATGTCGGGATATTACCGTGGCTTGAATATTGATTT
>NW_025944698.1:0-266 GCF_000764305.2 Hyalella azteca | reverse complement strand
AAGGTGAGCATTCTTCTTTAAGTTGAATTGACTTCAATTATTGTTACCTTTGACTTCATTTATTATTATTTTGTTGCAGATACTATTCTTCCTGCCCATGCTCAGCATTTATGCTGCCTCCAAGGTGAGCATTCTTCTTCAAATTGAATTGACTTCAATTATTACTGACTTCAATTATTATTGACTTCAATCATTATTGACTTCAATTATTATTGACTTCAATTATTATTACCTTTGACTTCATTTATTATTATTTTGTTGCAGAT
>NW_025944697.1:0-1265 GCF_000764305.2 Hyalella azteca | reverse complement strand
AGACGGACAGACAGACAGACAGACGGACATGGCGAGCACAATAGTGCATTTTTTCCATAAATGAGAAAATGCGCTAAAAATGAACTTCAATTCTTGGCATCAGACTGGCCCTTAAATTCCTGTCAGTTGTCGGCTCTTGACGTTGCAAAGCTACGGTCATTCTTCCGTCTCTTCCATACAAGTCAATTTGCATCATGTCCATTTGTAGGCTTTAATTAATATAAATAATTTAATAATATAATAATTAGGCGATAATTAATAGTCATCTACGTGCTGTTCTTTTGTCGAAATTTGTGTTGGTATTATTTCTTTACTGCACTTCTTAACCAGAATTAACGAGCCAATACGCGCTTGGGATGCACTCGTCTGCGAGCGAAGATTGTAATGAATGCCAAATCCTCGATAACTTTTTAATTATTCATGTCTGGTTTACTTCATTTTCTATGTAATACATTGATGTGGAATTTGATTCATTCGATGCATTTATTATGCAGAATAAATTATATATTTATTATGCAGTATGCATTATACATTATACCTTTATTATGCAGTATACATTATTCCATTGTTACACAATATTTATTTGTTGCATTTTGGTGAGATATGTTTATTGAGGTTACTCTATTGGCCATTATTATATTAGCCAATTTTTGTCAATTAATTCAAAATAAATCGGTCGTGAATTCAGCCGTCATTTTAAATTGCTAGTTTGCTGAAGCCTGAAACTTCATCTTTAATCTCCACAGGGCGAGTTTAAATAAAGGGTTTAATGACTACGGTTGTTAGCGACTAATTAAAGGGTCTGATTAGTATGGTTGTTACCGATTAATTAAGTGTCTGATGAGGACGGTCGTTAATGACTAATTAAAGGGTCTGATAAGGACTGTTGTTAACGACTCGACGACAAGCCACAAACACGACATTTATCTCTAAAAAATTACTTGACTTGTTAAATAACTCAAAGGAACTGAAGTCTGAGCTATTAGGCCTCTGAGAACAGCGTGTTCACGTCTTGCCAACTTTTCTAATTGGTAAAGTTTGCATTGCAGAGCTGTTGCACTGCAAGTATTTCACTGAGAGTGCAGAGCTGCTGCAGTGCAAGTATTTCACTGAGAGTGCAGAGCTGCTGCACTGCAAGTATTTCACTGAGAGTGCAGAGCTGCTGCACTGCAAGTATTTCACTGAGAGTGCAGAGCTACTGCAGTGCAAGTATTTCACTGAGAGTGCAGAGCTACTGCAGTGCAAGTATTTCACTGAGAGCGCAG
>NW_025944696.1:0-2666 GCF_000764305.2 Hyalella azteca | reverse complement strand
GATGACGTTTCTACATGTGAGAGATCAGTATTCCGGATATGCATAATTAAGGTACTTTACTAATTTCATCGTGGCTCTGTTAATTAATCATAAACTGTTTCTGCACTTAGCCTTTAGTATCTACTGGTGCTTTGAATAGCCTCTGCTATCAACTCAACCGCAATGCGCATGCTTGACAGCAGCCAAGAAACATGCAGGTGCTGGACTTGAGCATGACGTGCATGACGCGGGGGAAATGTAATATCTGTCAGTGATAACACAATAATACGAAAGATAAAACACTATCTATGTCACATTTTTTTCCGAATTTTCATCCTCCAGTATTTACTTGAATTTATTTAACCCCTGACCAACATTAAAATTAAGTTTATGGCAAATTTTGCTCCACCATGTTGGGATTTGTAACCTCTCGGACACTTTTCCGACCGGTCTTCGCGCCGGTCTCCAAGATTCAGTGGACATAAAATGTCTCTGAAGAAACTATTGAAGGCAGCTCGATGAAACTGCAAATACATTCAGTATGACCTATAGGTGATGTTTAAGGGGACCGTTTCGGTCAAAAAAAACTTTTCTATTTACAGACGGATCGCTTTGAAACTTGGTACATATGTAAAACAGAAATCGATGACTCTTTTGTTCGTGTAAATTTTTGGAAAGAAAATAAAAGACAGCTTGAAATTTTTAGACAACGGCGGTAAAAGGGGGTACCATACTATAAAAATTCTCCTTATTCAGTAAACATGCTACGACATCGAGAGACATATCATTTGATTTGGAAAGACCGTATCTAAAAACTATCCGATCACTTTTTACTTTTTTCAATTTTGAATTTGTTTGGTAGAGAGGAGGGATTTTTCAAAATTTTCCAGAAAATTTTAAATTTTCCCAGCCTCCAACCCTTTTTCTATAATCTAAACTATAACGAAATCAAAAAAATTGCAATAATACGAGTTTAAAAATTACTTTTAAAAGACAACACTTCCAAAGAATCCAGTGTTTCCGATGTTATACATGTACAATGAATTTCAAATTTTATTTTCAAATATCGAAGAAATTTAATTTTAAATTTTTGTTTTCATATAAAGAATTTAGCAATTTAGCACAAAAACCAATTTAAAATTTCAAAATTATGTGTTCTGTCAATTTATTCATGCATTGTGTCTGACGTTACGCAAGTGTGCGAAATTTCAGATCGATTGGACAGGTAGAAGTGTGTTAAATATTGATTGTAAGATTTGTAGCAGACAAAATTATTTGTTTCAATTTTTTTAATATTAAAAAAATTATTTTCAAAATTTTTTAAATTATTTATTTTGCCATTTGATTCATGCATTGTCTCCAACTTTACGCAAGTGTGCAAAATTTCAGAATGATAGGAAAAGTAGAATTAAATTTGGATTATAAGAATTGTTGCAGACAGACAAACAAACAAGAATTGAAGTTAAAGAGAAGTGTTGTATTAACAAGTATGTTATGCCAAAAAAATTGTGTGTATATTTTAGCCCAAGCTTTCCCATTGCCAATTAGTTGCACTTAGTGTACCAGCACGCGTCTTTAGACTTATTCTTGTCCAGTTTAACGTGAATAATAAACTATATATGCGACTGTTGTGCTATTTATATAAATAAAAAATGTTAATTTTGTATAAGATCTAAACTGCATTGCGCGAAAATAGCCATGTATATCCGCGATATTTGCTTTCTTGAACGCGCATCTTTTGTAGCTTTCAAACGAGCGCAAACACTGCAATTAACGTAAATAATGAGCTATAAATGCCATTTTTAAATGAAAATTTGAAAATATTGTTACAAAATGGTTATTTTATAAAAATTTAAAACTGCTTCACGCAGAAATTATTGAATGTACATCCATGGTAGCAGCTTTGATGAACGCGTCTTGTTTGTAGCTTTCAAGCGAGTGCAAACACTTTGCAACGAGATTATTGATCTATATATACAGATTTTATTTTAAGTAATCCGTGTACATATTGTTGACATATGTTCATTTTATATATTTTTTAAATTGCTTTACGCACAAACCAGAGCACGCACAGACATGAGGTTTGCTACCCTAGACGCGCTTTTTCAGCAGCTACAAAATGCGTCAAAAAACGAAAAAGCCAAAATTATCGATTTTTGACCGAAACGGTCCCCTTAAGTCCCAATATATAAAGATGATTTTTTTTATTTCGCTTTCGTTACATTTTATACGGGCAGTGAGCATAATAATATTCTATCCTACCAAATTTGAACAAAACTGTGAATATTTTTCCTAATTACCTGCCGGTGATGTTTAGCTCGCGCAAACATTTTCAATGGAGATTTAATTTGCGATTCATTTGGCTATAGGTGAAGCGACCGATATTTCTGCGGCCGATAGTCAAATTTACCGTGAACTTGACAAAATCTTCCAAATTAATGAACGTAGCGCGATGAAATATATACAATAGGACCTAAGGGTGGTGCTTAGGTAGTAATTATTTGTTCGATTTCGCCTTCGCTTGCGGCGTATAAGGCTATTAACGGAATCCGATACATAAACTTAATTTGTATAAAGTATTATCTCTTTACTACAGTTAGTCTCGGTGACAGTTATCTCTTTATTACTTTACAGAAGGAGGAGTACCCCAAGTACCATTGAATGTACCCCAAGTACCCTTGAATGTA
>NW_025944695.1:0-868 GCF_000764305.2 Hyalella azteca | reverse complement strand
CTACATTTTTATGATTGTACTTGATTGACTTCCTCGGGCTTTCATTACATTATGCGTTAATTGCTGAACGGTCTCCATTTTTATTCGAGCTTTCTCGTCGTTGTCGAGGCGCATTCAGTAAATCAATATGAAAACAAAGCCTTCAATGGCCCCACGCATTATACCGATGAATTATAAGCGAGAAAGGATCCATAAAAAGATAAGCACAAACGCTATTAATGAATAAACTTTTAGAACAATTCACAAAACGGATGTTCTCCTAACCAAAGCACCCATAAAACCTTAGTCTTGTCTCATTTACGGAGCTTATAGGTAAATATACAAATAAACTCAAATTTAAGACGCGTAATGCGTTAGAAACTAATAGCGGGATAAAACTAATAGCGGTGGAAATATAATGCTAATAGAAAAAGAACTTGAATATATAACATTATGCACTATCATTCATGTCATCAAAACGAAAAAAAATACCACGAAATAAACAGAATCATTACAACAACGTACCTCTGGGATGGCATCACGAGTCGCAGTCATCATTAAAAACAATTCTATTCGCGTTCGCATCAAAGGTGAAATAAAACCTTACTAATAAACACCTAATTGTGATCCCTTACATCGTTTTCCTTCTTTCCACATCTGTGAGAATATCAAAGCGATGAGCACTGCAGCGGCATATTTCCTGCAATTACAACGTCATGATTCCATGCATCGTCGCGGCTTTTCTTGTCTCCTATATATGCTATACCACGTCAAGTGCCTTGCGTCACTCTTGTCCTGACTGATGCTATGTATCGTATCGGCTTATCCTTATCTCCTAAATTTGCTCCACCAAGTGCTTTGCATTAGTCTCGTCGTGACTGATGCTATG
>NW_025944694.1:0-1102 GCF_000764305.2 Hyalella azteca | reverse complement strand
ATTTTCCGTACTTAGCCTTGAAAAACCATGTATTTTCAACAATACATTCATGAGCTTAGTAATGCGAGTCCAGCAGTAATGCGACTGCCAATTCGCATTCATTGCGATCATTTCTTTAGATTCTCCAATATGAAAAGTTCGAATAAATCCGCGGATAATAAATTTTAAGAGACAGGTCGAGCATCTAATTCAAAGGGCTGCATTTCTCCCTAATACATTTTAATCCCGAGAATTGGTGATAAAAAATAATAAAATAATTAATTTGCTATGTAATTAATTAATTTGAAAGAAATGTGGATCTCCAAGAGACTTTGCCATCTCTGGCAAAGAAGAAGTGACGCTTTTTTGGCTTTGTGTCTATCTGAAGATAAAGATAAGAATGTTCGATTTGTAGGATTACTTAGATTTACAATATAAAGTGAAATTTTTTAGAAATGATTATGTTCAAGTCAGCATGTAATTGAAAATTGTTCTTTGGTTTATCTTGATATCCAACTAGCCGTAAGTGTATTTAACCCTCTACCGCCGTGTGTCACTCTCTGCGAACATAAATTTCAAATGAAATTATACGCCAACTATTGAGTATAGCAGCTTGAGGACGTTTGTACGCAACAGAGAACATTTTAAAGTTCAGTGCAAAAAATTTTACGCTCACTAGAACGTATCCTTTTTGGGAAGTAGGCTTGTGACAATATTGCTCCGGTTACTCATGTCAGGCGGTAGAGGGTTAACGTAATTGAACACATTCCTCGATTCATTTTACAAAATATGGCATGGTATGACTCGGGAGATTAAGGTCCCGCTATTTCGCTAACCTGTTTCTAATCTAGGAAATTTTTCATAGCGGCTTCTAATAAATCAATTACTCTAATGCTACAGCAACGTAATTGAATTTTGAAACTTACTCCCTCTTGTAGTTGAGTTAGCTGGACACTTTGGACCTTGTTCCTACTTCTTTTATTAGCTGGCTAATCAATCGTTTACTCAAACCTTGATGAATAAAAAAATAAATGTTTGAACAAAGAAACGGCAAGAAATTTCTATGTGTAAATTTTCACTTAAATTTGTAAAGAACAATCGACTTTAGAGCATGGCCTCGAAA
>NW_025944693.1:40381-60490 GCF_000764305.2 Hyalella azteca | reverse complement strand
TGCGGCAGAAAATGAGCTTTAAGATGAGCATAAAAACCCGGAAAAGCCAAAAATTTCGACTTTTAGGGTAGACGCTCCCCTTAAATCTTAAATTTGACATCCTTCCACTATTTGCATTTTAGAGGATTTTTAGTATGTTGTTTCTATTGACCTTCTGCAGCACTGATGAAAAATCTATCTTTTTAGCAATTTGTTCCGGGTCAAACCTTGTTTTTCCTGGACTAATATGTTAAACTTAAGTTATTTGCTTCGTTTTTTTCAGTCTGTTTCAATAGACTTGGATCCTAGCAGGCAAAGGCTGATGATGGCGGCTCCACTATATGGGACTGAAAATAATATATTCCAGCTCATTGTCGATAGATGACTTCTATGAGATAATATAACCTTAAATACGAGCAAATTTATAATGGTACCCCTTATGGGGTCCCCGGGAACGTCATTTCTAAGCCGTTAACTTTAATCCGAACAATACGGCTTTGCCTCAAAGTCCGACTTGTCCGTGAATTACGAAACAAAGTTATTTGAGGTCTGAACTTTCTCACAAAGTTTGAAGTTATTTACGAACTTCATGTGAATCAACTCCGGCATTTCTGCTTCCTGACAATTCCTAGCCTCCTAGCTGACAATTCCTAGCCTCCTAGCTGACTTATTTCTGATATAAATAAAAATTTTAAAAATTGCAAATTTTGTCGTAAAAGGGATTTAGCAGTAGAGAAGTATACAAAATAATGAAGTCAGAAAACAAAATGGCACTAAATTTTCAACAAACCGTTCAAGTATTTTTCAAAAATTAAAACAAAAATATTGTATAGGCAGGAATTGCATGCGTCAAAAGTTCAATGAGTTTTCAATCTACGTTCTACTTATACAATAACTCGCATCATATGCAAAAAAATGAGTTACTGTTGTTCTAACAAATGATAATTTCCAACATTTGCAACCAAGTTTATATTCCAGAGAAGCTCCTATTTTTACAATGATAACATTCAACATATGCGAGCATCAACGTACATTGTATGTTGACATGACAGCCTACCCCTATCAAGAGTGAAAGCTTCCATTGGCCGCTAGAATGCAATTGCATCGACAAGAATCGCATAATGACCTCGTCAAATATGCGACGATGCGTATTCGTATTTTCGGAAGAAAAAATCATTACACCAGACACTTAACGTTGGATTAAAGTTTAATTCAAAGTCTTTTTGTAGAGCCGGCATACATTCGACGTTGATTCAACGCCATTTTCCCGGTGGGTTTGCACCCGCAAACATATTCTATTTTCAGTTCATAGACAAATATTATCAACAAGATCAGAGCTCAGTCTCAGACAGATCATTCGAGGTATGCAGAAAATGTTTCATGTGTATATTAATATGGTTGTTGTTATTTATTTGCTAATTATATTTATATGCAACCAAGTAAAGAGTAAAAGTGTCATTTTATTTCACATGAGTGATTGGATTGAAGAAAAAGTTCAAAGCAATTGCTGGTATATTCATCACCAGTAAAAGTTAATATTTTCTTCCCACGAAAAAATGTATTCTGGAACGTAACTAGTCTGCACTAACTGCCCAATTTTGGAAAGTAATTAGTTTGCACTAACTGTGCAACTCTTGGCTTCAAATTGAAGGTAATAGTAGGGATGGAAATTGTAAGGATCGTAACTTTCAAGTCAATAATTATATTATCGTCATAACTTTGTTCTGAAATGCAATTGAAAAATTACTCGAAAAAATTATGCAGTAAGCTCTACAAAAAATGTATTGAGTTTCAAGCATACAGTGTAGGACCAAATTTTTGCTTTATATGAAAAACAAATGATTATTTGACTTGGATTATTTGATTGGAAAGTTTTTCTGTTAAAAGTGAGCAATATACTTTGCATTTAATGCTCGACAGAAACTAAATAAAGCAATGCGAGTAATTTTCAGGAAATGGAAGGTGAGAAGAGTACTCATTTTGGTCTGCCGCACTCATGAACATATTATTTAAATAAGATTCATATTAACATTTCCACTGCTCAGGACATTAAATTCTTCAAGTGGCTTTTCATTTGCACAATATAGGCTTTTTGATTTTGTAAATGGTAGGCCGTCTCTGAACTGACTTTTATTTCGCAAAAAGCCTACACTCGCAGCCTGGCCGCTACAACGACAAACTTAGGAAACTTCAGCTAACTTTGGCCGCTACAACGACAAACTTAGGAAACTTCAGATAACTTTGGTTGTGATGAACGTCGCCGACATGCTTGCATTCCGTCTAGAGTGACACTAAAAGAGCTTTTATTGCCTTCTTCCCGTGGTTTAGAGTGAGCCTGTAAGGCTGATTTTACGAGATTAGAAAACGGGGCCACCAGAGTTGATACGTGGCTATAGATAGTATAGATTATCTTACTAATATATGACAATTGCGAGTTAATCGCACAACGGGATTAAATTTTTGAATGGTAGCTCTGACAGTTAAGAAATGGTAGAGGCGAGTGTGACAAGTAAAGCATGATAGCTTGGCAGTTGATGGATGGCAATGGTAATCGAGTGTGAGCAAGTATGGTATATGGTAGCACCATGTAAGGGTAATGTGGGATAAGTAGCATTAGGATTAGCCCTGCTACCCTTACCATCTTTTCATGGAACTCACTGACATAAACTAAATTAGCCCCATAAATCCCAACCTTTATCTTGTATATTAAGATACCCAGCATAAAATTGCCTTTCTCTGTGATCCGCAGCCACGTGCAGACGTTGAAAGATATTATGCATGTGAAATTATGAAGCTCTCGTCGCTTATAATATTTGTGCAGCTCATCCATAAAGTTTTTAATATGTATTCCTAATTGTTTCATGTAAAAATTGAATTACGACTTGACGCTGACCTGAGTGTACGCTGACCTGAGTGTACGCTGACCTTAGTGTACGCTGACCTGAGTGTACGCTGACCTGAGTGTACGCTGACCTGAGTGTACGCTGACCTGAGTGTACGCTGACCTGAGTGTTATGCCACATGAAGTAGACGACCTTCATGCGGTGTCATGCCACATGAAGTAGACGGCCTTCATGCGGTGTCATGCCACATTGTAGCGGTCCGACTTTCTGTCGTTCGCGCTCTTCTTCTTTCTTTCCGACGCATTACTCGGAGCTGAAATTGGGCATGAGCCGGGGTTGGCTCACTCTCGATGGAGCCGCCTTCCTGGACGGGCGTGGCTGGACGCAGTAATCGGTCAACCATTCATTCAAAACCAAGTTATTGTATTTTGGTTACTTCAACCGTCGGCCATGGACGGGTGCGGCTGCAGGCAATCGAAGCTTAAGTGCCAGTCTCAAGACGGTAACGCTTCCGGCACTGTACGTCGCCAGGACTTGGTCGATGGTTTGACCATTTCTCACACTCGTCGAACAGCGTAGAAGGAAGCTGCAACTTGTTTGCAACGTTGGACAGAAGTCAAGTTGTAATCTCTGCAAGCGCTGCGCTCCTCCGCTAGAATCCAACACCTTGAATAGATTTGACTGAAGCTAATTTCGCTGAACTGTGACTTCCTCTCTGCTACAACACCGGTGGCTATGGATAGGCCCAGCCAAATTAAATGTTCAATTTTACCTTAGTTCAACTTGACATTTCCGGTATGATGGCTACATATGATTATTGGTGTACTTCTCATGAAATTGCCTGTTTATTTATACATATTGATCGTTAAATATATAGATCATGCTTGCATTTATAGTCTGTTCATTCTGTCTAACTATCCCGTTGGGGTAGCCCATATGTGTTGCCCCCTCTCCCGCAACAACATGAAGTAGATGGTCTCCATATGGTCATGCCACATGTTATGAACATGTGGCATATGAACGCCTGAAATTCAGCCGCCTGACTCGTCAGCAAGAAGAAATTTCAGGCATTTTTCAGCAGAATTTCACCTCCAAGTCAGGCGGCACAATTTTATCAGGAGGGTATTCAAAAACTGGTGCCACGTTATGACAAGTAGATTAAGGTACAGGCTTACATGTAAAAATTAAATTATTGCGATATCTTTGCACGCCTTTTTTTAATACCAGAATGTTCCTTACTTAAAAAACATGCCTCGTACATGAAATCACAGACGAATAACTGCACGAATTCTCAGACGAATAACTGCATGAAATCACAGACGGATAACTACATAAAATCATTGACGAATATCAGCACGAATTCTCAAGCGAATAACTGCAATAACTCTCAGACGTATAGAATGATAAATTCAGATAGAATTTACAGCGCGTAATCTCAGTTGTATGGAAGAGCAAATTGTAACCTGACAAGCGCTGCTGGACGGCGAGCTGAAATACTGAGCCTCGTTTGTTCCTTTTGCTTTCAAGTGCAACTCCTTACTGAAGAACAGGTTACTGAAGAACAGGTTACTGGAGAACAGGTTACAGGAGAACAGGTTACTGGAGAACAGGTTAGTGGAGAACAGGTTAGTGGAGAACAGGTTACTGAAGAACAGGTTACTGGAGAACAGGTTACTGGAGAACAGGTTACTGGAGAACAGGTTTCTGACCTGAGTGTACGCTGACCTGAGTGTACGCTGACCTGACCTCTCGAAGTTAGACATATGACAACGCTGGCCTCTATAAGCTTGCAATAACTTACCATGAAATCAAGACCTATTAAAATGCAAGTCAAATTAAATTTTACTCAGATGTTGGGAAAAATATCCCAACCAGATTTCTTCTTAACTATAGATGAAGAACAAGAACTTTCTTGTTTATATAAACGTAGCCGTTTGCTAGCTTAAGTATTACTATCCCAGAACTCGTGACGAGAAGTTCTAAAAAAAGAGTTCGAAACGAGAACTCATGAAGTGCGGTCTCTAAAGTTCCTTAAACTACCTTAACTGTGTCGCCATAGTTTCCTGGATTATTTGCTATCTGACGTCAGGTACACAATTTAATTTAGGAAATTCATTTATATATTTAGCTTAAAATAGATACAAGCCATCGTACCTCAAATTTTTTTTTATTTTTATTACCCTAAAATGAATTAAATTAAATTGATATTTTTGTAGGCAGATCGTTCCCATATAGTTGTCAGGCGTTGCCGTTTTGTAATATATTTAAATATATTTTTAAAAGATTTCCACATCTTTTCGCTTCAGCTAGTAGAGTCAATTTACGTAGCCTCACCTCACGAAACTCAAGCGTTCAGTTCCGGAGGCCCCGGATGTCATTTTGAATAGTAAATAGTGAAGTAAATATAAGTGAAAATAGTAAATAGTAGGAAGGGAAAATAGTAAACTCAGCCCGTGAATAGTAAACTCGCTTCATGATGAACACTTACAGTTAAGTTTAATACTACTTGGTGTCGAAAATTACATTATGTAAAATATGATAATTTATTGTAATATAATCAACTCAATATTTCATAATATAATATAAACTATTATAATCTAAAAATAATATACATAACATAATGTAATATAATGCTACATAATTCAATAGAATACAACCAAATAAGATATGATAATTTCATGATATGCTCATTCTTCAACGATATGACTGCGCCCATCGCAGACTATATAGTCATATTAATAAATTCAATTAATTCATATTTCTCAAGAAATGACTTCTCACACATAACTAGGCCTAAAAATAAGAACCACTGAGAGCTGCACTAAGATTTCATGTTATTATTTAAGCAAAATGTTAACTTTTTGAATAACAAATATAATACATGAGGTAGTTCAGACAACATAAAATAAGAATTTACGAGAAAAAAATGAACGAAATGGGTATAAAATGAAAAATATGATAATTGAAAACAAAAAAAAGTAATGTTCGAATTTAATTTTCATGCGTCATATGATTGTCATCGCTGCTTCATCTGTGATTGTCTTGCGCCCTTGACAATGAACCTGCGCGTAGCTTCAAGGCATCTCCGCATGTGGCCAGCCGAGCAATGATTGCAATAGCAATCACCGAATGATTGCAATATCATTCATCGAGTGATGATTGCAATAGCATTCATCGAGTGATGATTGCAGAAGCAATCATCGTCAAAATTAACTTCATTTCCTCCCACCAATCTCAAGAAAGATTTCAACAGCACTTAACAGACCACGACAGGAATAATTGTTTTCAACAGCTCTTGAAAGCCAATTCGGGTTTTCTTATTTCTTCTTTCAAGAGCCGAGCAAACTCGACGTGGTCTAATTGCCACGTTGCTGAATATCTTCAACCGCGAGTAATGGAAATCTAGACCATACAATGGATATTGTTGCAGCTCAATATCCATTCAAGAAATACTTTATCCACGTTGACAGTTTCTGACGATACTGACTGACTTGCCGAGACGTCCTGACAGTTTCTGACGATACTGACTGACATGACTGGCATGACTGACTTGTCTATGTGTCCTGGCAGTTTCTGACGATACTGACTGACATGACTGACTTGCTGAGGTGTCCTGACAATTTCTGACGACACTGACTGACATGACTGACTTGCCGAGGTGTCCTGACAGTTGCTGACGATACTGACTGACATGACTGACTTGCCGAGGTGTCCTGACAGTTTCTGATGATACTGACTGACATGACTGACTTACCGAGGCGTCCTGACAGTTTCTGACGATACTGACTGACATGACTGACTTACCGAGGTGTCCTGACAGTTTCTGACGATACTGACTGACATGACTGACTTGCCGAGGCGTCCTGACAGTTTCTGACGATACTGACTGACATGACTGACTTACCGAGGTGTCCTGACAGTTTCTGACGATACTGACTGACATGACTGACTTGCCGAGGTGTCCTGACAGTTTCTGACGATAATGACTGACATGACTGACTTGCCGAGGTGTCCTGACAGTTTCTGACGACACTGAAAAGACTTACAAGGCAAAAAGCAGCGCCAGGCAATCCATTTGCAGGATTGGCGTGCAGGAAGTCGGCGACTTTTGGATCGTTTGGGACGCATTGTGATACGATGAATCATAAAACATGTATAAAATATGCATAAGAGATGAAGTGCTTCCGTAATACTTGAATATTAAAATGAACAAATTCACTTAAGTTTTAATTGCAGGGTTAGAAACAACGATAAATGCATAAAATTGTATTTTTATTCGTACTCAGCTTTATACATCGTATATCAATATATATATCGTTACATTATATATCAATCTTTCTCAGCATTTATCTTTCATAATATTAAGGGGAGCGTCTCGCCTAAAATTTATCTCAGTAATTTACAGAGGGATCAATCTGAAATTTGGTATACATGTGTAAACCCAAAAATAAAACAGGTTTTATTCGTGTCAATTTTTCGAAAAAATTGAAAGAAAACGTGAAATTTTTAGAAAATGACCAAAAAGGGGTACTTTAGAAAACCTATCTCCTCCTATGTAGGATTTCAAGCTACAACATCGAGACACATATCATTCGATGCGTAAAGACCACATCTACAAAATTGTGTATAGGTTTTTTGAATTTCTCATTTTGTGAGTGTGGGAGCATTTTGTCCGAAATTGTTTGAAATTTTCGATTTTACCTCCACTTTCCCCCCCTTTTTGCAACATAAAATCCGAACTATAACGAACTCAGAAAAACCCATACACAATTTTGTAGATCTTTCATATGCAAATCGAACGGTATATGTCTCATTGACGTAGCTTCAAAACTCTAAGAGGAGATAGGTTTGCAAGTCGGAAAAATGTTGTTTTTTAGGAGAGCTGAAAAACTGAAAATTTTTATGAAAATTAAAAAAAAACTGCGTTCTAAATAAATCTATATTACAAAAACGCATACATCATTCTCTAGATCTTTTTTTTTGCGCATCCAATGGCATAAGTTTCATTGCTGTAGTTTAAAAACTCTGGGAAGAAATTGTACTTCAAAAAAAGGAAAGAAAAATATAAAATATTAATTAAATAACAAAATGTATTTAAATTTATCCAGTGCCTGGCTCTGGATCCCCGGCTCGGTATTTAATTAGCATTAAATACGTCCTCGCCTATTACTCAAATGAAATCGAGGGTATCATCGTAGCCAACGACTCGTTGTTGTCCAGTCGGCAATGAATGATAATAAATAAAAGAAAAAAAATATAAGAATAAGAAAAAATAAGAAAAATTGCACTGCACACAGGGCAAGTGTAATGAATGATTTTCCTTTACTTTAGGCATCTTATAAAAGATCACAGGCAGCTATAGCGGTCACGACGTCGGGTTTCAGAGGAGCACTGATACACACACACTACTTCTCTAACGACAGCTGTCGATGCACTGAGCTTGCGGTACCGGGCCACCGGCTTGCTTCGGTTGGCTGGTGTGCGAGAACCTGACGACGTACAGAGACAAGTTTAGTCTCGTTATATGCACAATTTTCTAAGCTTTAAATGAGTATAAAAACCGAAAAAGTGAAAATTTGCAATTTAAGGCGAGACACTCCCCTTAATGATAAAAAGATCCCTGCTATTAAATCGAAAACATTAGTATTTATTATCATCTGTAAACATTTGATATGCAACATAACATCTGTCAAAATATTATAAAGTCGTTTAATAACTTTTGTTAACATTTAATATGCAAAATACTCAAATACAAAACAACCATAGCAAATGTTTTGCGCTAAGATCAACACGCCCAAACTTAACATAAACTTAACTTAAACTTTGAAGCGTTATAATACTCGATAGTGTTATCTGAATCCTAGCGCAAACAAACTCAGTCAACAACAACAACAATTATGATAGTTCTTGTTACTGTGGTTCCTGAGATTGTTTCGATAATCTTGCGTCAATAAGAACCCGTATTGTCCTGGGAAATATATTAAAATGAAATCAAGCCAAGCAATTTTAAGGGAGCTACATGAGAGGCATTTAAAATAGCAACATGATAAATAACATTAACGTTACAGAACTAAAGAACCTTTAGAACTTACGACACGTGACATACGACAGTTGCCTTACGGCAGGTAAACAAAGACAGACGAGTTATGTTCGACAATCTAACCATGCAAATTATCATAATAATAATCGAAAACCTCTCACCCAACGTAATTATTATTTTAAATCTACAGCATGTATTAACATGAATAAACTATTACAGCTATCCAACAATCATCCCACGTCTGATAGTACTGTATACCAACGAAAGCTTCTTTATTTTCCTAAGGCGCCAAATTTCTTTAATTTAAATATGAAAAAACATAACTCAGTACTCACTGCAGTGAGTGACAGAGAGCGTATTTTCTCGTCGACGAAAACGTGACGTCACGGACGGACAGACAGACGGACGGACATGACGAGCACAATAGTGCATTTTTTCATAAATAAGTAAATGCGCTAAAAATAAATCTGTTGTGTAAAGCACAACCACGTAAATCCTTGATGTTGAATTCAGTACTTATTATTAAAGCATTGATCAGGAAATAACGATTGAGTGCAGGAAATAAAGTCTAAATATAGATAAAAAAATCTGAGCAATGCTGGGAGCGATCACCAATCACATACTAAGCAATGCAGGGAGCAATCGCAGAGCATTGATCACATGCTAAGCAATGCAGGGAGCAATCACAGAGCATTGATCACATACTAAGCAATGCAGGGAGCAATCGCAGAGCATTGATCACATACTAAGCAATGCAGGGAGCAATCGCAGAGCATTGATCACATACTAAGCAATGCAGGGAGCAATCGCAGAGCATTGATCACATACTAAGCAATGCAGGGAGCAATCGCAGAGCATTGATCACATACTAAGCAATGCAGNGAGTTCTGTCGTGTCGTCTAGAGTTCTGTTGTGTCGTCTAGAGTTCTGTCGTGTCGTCTAGAGTTCTGTTGTGTCGTCTAGAGTTCTGTCGTGTCGTCTAGAGTTCTGTTGTGTCGTCTAGTGTTCTGTCGTGTCGTCTAGAGTTCTGTTGTGTCGTCTAGTGTTCTGTCGTGTCGTCTAGAGTTCTGTTGTGTCGTCTAGTGTTCTGTCGTGTGGTCTAGGGTTATGTCGTTTATTATTCCTATCTATTTCGTCCAGTTCTAACGTTCTGCTGCAGAGTTCTATTGTTATGGAGTCCATTATAGGCACGATTAGCATCGACGACGGTTAATATATCCTGAATTAAAATGTTATGTCTACGTATACTGATGGTTAGTTCAGTCTCATTGCCAGACATTTTTCTCAATTCTCAGGAAAAGGCTAAGCCTCTGATGTTAGTAAGGCTAGGGATTCATCATAGCGTTATTGCATGCCGGCTGCTGCACAGTTACTCAAGTTTCCCCTGAACTTGGAGGCGAGAACTTAGAATAACTTGGTAGTGACATCAACAAACTTTGTGCCGTCACCAAGTCCTTGCTTTTGTTGACAGTGACAACTACAGTCAATCCTGCGAGCAAAGTTGCCGGCTGAGCTCAGATGTCGATGCTGGAGGTCACTTTCAGACCTTAATTTAAGATACGAGGATTCTGAAGGATAAAAGAATCCTAAAGGATAAGAGAATCCTTATAGATACGAGTAGACTGAAGGATACGGCGACCCTGATTTCAAGATCCTCGGTCTCTCATGTTTAGCATTATATATTTAAAAAGAATATTTTCAGGAATAGAATTTGGAGCCTAAATGTTTCTGATAATGCATATACTTTAGCTAAACCTTTGCTTCACTGCTAGATTTCAAAACTCGAATCAATTAGCGTCGCCAGGGAATCTCGAGTAATTACAAGGAAAGTCGAGATGTATCCAATATCCCCGAAGAAATTTCTTTAGACAGACGATATTTTATTCTCTGAAGGGCTGCTACGGCGATTTGCATCAACTCTAGAACTTCTTATTTATAAGTATGTTTAATCGTTGTTGATATGTGTGTTGCAGGCTGAGCCGTGCTTGGCTAAGCGTTGTACTGTTAAACATTCTAGGGTAATTTTTACAGTGACGCTATTCAGCGTCTCAAAAAATTGACGAAAAAATTAATTTATGACTATTATTTTATCTTAAATATGACCGGGAAATTAGGCATCATTATTCAGGTACCCTCATTGTGACTGAACTGAACTTTAAACTTAATGAAACTTCTTCACACAAGTCCCTGCTTCTTTAATTAAAATGATCCCTTGCTTTTTAGCGCGTCGCTTGGGAGAGTTCATTTCACACTAAAAAATAAGAGAGGGAATTTGTCAAAACAATGACGTAATTTTGCCATTATGTGGGTCATCGTGACCCAGTTTGACCCGGCGTGAGTTGGAAAGTGTGTCATTATTTTGAAAATTACCCACTTATTTCTTCGGGTGCACCGTATCACTTTCACTGAAACTATACATCGCTATGAATAAAGCACTCGCTACTCTCTCTCTCTCTCGTACTTTCTATTTTTATAATAAATGAAGCGACTTCCAATAGCTTTTGTTTCTTTGATCCTATTTTCAAACTCAAAATACAACATCAACAACAATATTAACACTCAAAGAAAGTAAACGAAATAATATAGAAACATTTCTGCACAAAAATATACAAACAGAAACTGAATTGGAATTTATTTTTCAATGCATACCTCCGTACTTTCTTTTTGAAGACTTCCCGTTGAAGCGGTGCCCAATCTTGTGAGGATTTAAAAGGATCTCTTGCCCGAGCCTTGTAATAATAAAAAATAAAGTGACAAAACTGAGCGAACTTCGAGGATTCTTTAGAAACTTTGAGCTTGTCACTTTGGTTGCACGAACTTACCTGCAAAAGACACGAGTCAGAATTACTTTTTAAATAGACACGAGAACACAATGAACTTAAGCTGGTCATAGTTTACCGATGCATAGACTGATATTTTATGCATTCCAGCATACGCTTATCCTTTTACATTAAATATATTTTTCCCAATGTCTATAAAATAGGAAAAAATATTTATATATCTTAACTTTTTTTGGCTATCGTATTATTTAGGCGTAAATATTTTCATTTAATTCTTCCGCATAGTATAAAAAAGTTTTTAATTGAAACTAAAATTTTTGTCACGCAGCCTTTTCTTCTTTTTCGTTTCCTTTTTCCTCTTTTCCTCCCCAAGTCTCTTGTGTTGTTTGTGATATTGAACAGGACTCGTGGACATCCTCAGGAAGTGACCTTCTAAAGATCACTTCCACAAAAAGGAAAATGGCACGCGACGGCATGCCGGAAAATCTAAATTTTTGTTTTTTTCGATTGATATTTTTCTGGCCTATAAATATTTGAATGAGAGTTTGATAAATATTTGTTTGAGCGTTTCAATATATTTAAGAGCGTTCCAAAAAATTAGTGAGCTGTCTATTAATTTTTCGAGCGTTTTAATATATTTGCGAGCTATATAACATATTTTAGAGTTCTTTAACACATTTTCAAGTGTTTAAACAGATTTCTGATTTGTATTACATATTTAGGAGTGTTTTAACAAATTTAGGCATTTTAATCGGAAATTATGAGCATTCACTCAGGATATTATGGGCAGGAATATAACTTTCGCCGCGCAAATTTGATGTACTTTTCATTTGTTTGTGAAAAATTTCTCTGATGACAATCCATAGTAATTTCAAACTCCGATCATACAAATAATAATATTATTACAAAAATTAGTAAAAAACCCAAAAACTATTGCTCCTAAACTTAACCATCATCAGTTGTGATATACATATTAGGATTACATTTTTTGGATTTAATAATCAAATCTAAGTCGTATAATTACGACTACTTGCTCGTATAATTAATTTATTGATAATATTATTGGAATTGGTGACAAAATTATTGTGTTTTCCAACAATTATTTAAAGAAATACTGGAACCGACATTTTCTGCGCTCAACTCTTTCAATAATTCTGTGGATTAAATCAGAAGTTCATTGGTTTCGAAAGTTTATTACGAAATAATGTCCAATTTTAATTTTTAGATCGAAACTTAATCAAATTATCCGATTTCATCATTTTTAGCGACAAAGTTCAATTATCATATGCATCATAAATGGGATAAGATGCAAACAGAACTTTGCACAAAGAACCTATAAGACATTCATGATTGCAGTCATTCAACACACTCATAAAAATTAGTGTGCTGCATATTGTCCAAATTGTGACACACTCTTTTGACCACCGCACGACCAATGAGTAAACTCAGATACTCCCAGTTAAGTTTTATGTTGTGCGAAATTATGTTGAGCGAATATATAATTGTCACTAGCTTTAAGTGAAGCTAGTGGCATGGATTTATTTTAATTTGAGTCCTATTCGATACTGGAAATTCATTGCAACAAAGACTATTCATTGCCGGTAAGTTTTCAGTAATAATAGCTTTACACACAGTATATAATGTATTTTTTATTTATTTCAATACATTCTCATACTTGTTTTAAGTTAGCATGCTACATAAAGTTATCTAAGTTTTACGACGATTCTTTCAGTATTCCTCCGCTGAAATTCACAAGAGAACCCAATTTGCCATTCATGTCACTTCAAGGATCTAAAAACTGAAATATGTTATCGCTTTATTATCCATTAATAACAGAGATTTTATATTCTTCGTGACCATTTCTGACTTTTATCCCACGTAGTTTCTGATAAGATCGCCGATCATATTAAAAATTTTATTTACTTATATTTTTATCTGCCGTTACCACTCAGAGAAGTGAGTAAGTCATTGTCCGAATAGTGGTGCAATTTTTGCTATAGTTTGGGTCATTCTAAACAGTTTTTTTTCTTAAAAAGTGCGTATTAGTTCTACGTCCACTCTCTTCTCGTGCTTTAAATGGCGTGCGCATGTCTCCAAAAGTGTGTCACTATTTGAACAATATGCCCCATTCATTTTTTTGTGCGTTCATTAATTTTTCTTAAACCAGTAAAATTTTTATAAATATTAAGTTCTTCAAAGTTTTCCCAGCGACACGAATTGACGCTTAGAAAGTTTCTATGTTCTGGGGCGGGCGTGTTGAAGGCGCTGTCCTCCGTTCACCCAGAAAAATGAATGGTTATATTGTCCCAAATGGTCAAACACTTTCTGTACGAGCATTGATAGACGCACTTTTAACCCAACTAAACTGAGTCAGGGTGACTAACATAAAGGCAAGAAGTGCGTCGCTGTCAGTGCAAAGTCTCACTCATTTCTTTGAGTGTACAAGGTGATGAGAGTTGCAATGGTGAAAACTTGTTCATACGACGAGACTTGAGTTTTCAACTGTTTGTCTTGTTTGTCTACCGTTTATATACTGTTTATCTTCTGTTTGTCTAATGTTTCTCTAATGTTTATCTGTTGTTTTTCTACAGTTTATATGCTGTTTATCTACTGTTAATCTACTGTTTATCTACTGTTTATCAACTGTTTATTTACTGTTTATCTACTGTTTTTCTACTGTTTATCTACTGTTTATCCTTATCCACTGTTTATTTACTGTTTATCTACTGTTTATCTACTGTTTATCCAATGTTTACCTACTGTTTATCTACTGTTTATCTACTGTTTATCTACTGTTTATCTACTGTTTATTACTGTTTATCTACTATTTATCTACTGTTTATCTACTGTTTATCTATGACCTGAAAGAGATTAGCGACTGTTCGGTAACAAAGAATGAATAGCCTGTTAAATAGATCCAATTCACTAAGAGATATGTAAATGAGGAATTTAGAAGCAAAAACAATACCACAAAAATTCACGAAATCTTTATAAGAGAAAACGTTTACCGGAGTCCAGCTCCATCATCAGTTCGCAACACAAAATTCAGTTGAGAAGAAGTTTAGTCCTAGAAACGAAAATACAATCAATTAGTAAAGTAAAATGCACTGTCAGGTTTTAAAACGGAAAATAATTAAATAAGACACGAAATTAACGCTAGTAAACGGCCTATCTATTAACTATTTCATGAGGAAAGGAGCTAAAAGCGGCATTCAGACTAGGCTTCTGTTTGAATATATATAGGGATTCCAAAATTCGTAGATCAGTAACACTGGATGTGGAAGCCGGAATTTTAAAATCACTATCAGATACAGAGGTGTTACACTGCTCGGCATGAACACGTACAGCAGAATGAGGTGGATGTGCAATTATTTTCCCCATTCTATAACTCCTGGCCTTATGCTCAGCCAGTCTAGTATAGAAATTGCGTGACGTCATACAGACGCACGCTGATGCGCACTGCGCACAACTAAATCTGTAAACTAGTGACGATCGCGGAAGAACAGGTAGGGCATCCTTATACCTGAAAAACGAGCCGATTCTAAAATTGTTAACTAGCAACAAATGAAGATTTACATCCGGAAGATATTTAGCAAATAAAATTTTTAATTCCTTTGACATAGTCTCAGATTCGTGACCAAAGTAGGGAAAAGAACAGTAAACCACTTTCCTATTGTCACACTTGAGAACGACTGCAGTATATCGCCTGGACATAAACTTTTTAATTTGAGTAAACACCAGGTGTGATGGAAAGCCATTTTGTGAAAATGTATTGCGTAACAATTCAAATTCAGAGTGCATGGCTAGGAAAGTAGAGCAAATGCGAAAGCCGCGGTTTATCATTGTTTGGATCCCATTTAATTTGAAACGAAAAGAACAAAAGCTAAAATAGCTGGTACTTAAGCCGGGAAATGTCAATTCTTCTAAAAATAGAAGTTTGGAAACGGCCACTTGATTTGGTAACTTGTTTGATTAGAGCTCCATGGCGAATTTGATAGACTTATGATAATTAATTATAATTAAGGTAGTCAAAGAAAAGGCCCACATGAGAAGGATGATTAAAAATCAAAAAGGTATCATCAACATATCGGTTATGGAAAATTGGCTTAAAGTCAAGAGGACAATTGGCACACCATGGGCCTCGTGAAAACACATGAATATATTGGCAAAAGTAGGGCCGAGTGGAAGCCCCATGCCCAAACCGTCAATTTGTCTGTAAAACTTGCCAGCAAATACGAAAATTGAGCTTAGCACAGATAATTCAAGAAGAGATTTGAAAAAAATTGCGGTTAAAACTCATGACAAGGTCATGGGTTTTAAACCCATGACCTTGTTTGATCATGAAACCCATGACAAGGTCATGGGTTTCACGGTCACACTTGCGAAATTTTTGGTTCCACTTTTGAACTGTCGGACGACCAACCAATATACTGCGGATGACACTTATACGTTTGTAGATCGACTGAAGAGTTTTACCAATGTTCGGGAATTGATTATGGCCTCTTTTGATGTAAAAAATTGATTTACTAATATACCTCTTTCTGAAACCATCGATATCTGTCTCAATTCATTGTTTAAAGATGTCAATGACCTTGACATGGGTTTTAACTGCAATTTTTTCAAATCTCTTCTTGAATTATCCGTACTAAACTCAATTTTCGTATTTGCTGGCATTCCTGGCATTCAATTCCTGGTTAACTTGCGATTTAAGCAAACAAGTGATTTTATTACTGATATGTAAATTAATTTTAAACGACGATTTTTACAACATTTCCTTTTTTTAATGAAGAAATTGCGAAATAAAAACCTGGGACATATTATGCTCTCTAAAAGCCGCTCTCTAAAGTTTCCGCCTGAGAAAAAGTATTAAAAAAATTCCGATAGGCTTTTAGCATAACTTAAAAACCCGTTTACGGATGCCGCGGGCTGAATCAGTGAAGCTTTTTGGTCAAGTAATAATTTTTCTTTTTGAAATTCACTTCACATTTTTGCGAGAATATTAACATTCTAATTCGAGTGATCCCACAAATTTTTTAAGAAAAAAAAATTACCGGAGTTGTGCATCTGACCGCAGCTCGAGTTCAGCTTAGCGCGCATTAATCCTTCGTACGCTCAGGCTGGAATTTTTGCAGCTGCACGCAATTTGGCAAGTGCAGCATCTGCTCGGCATCTGAAGTGCAGCATCTGCTCGGCATCTGAAGAGCAGCATCTGCTCGGCATCTGAAGTGCAGCATCTGCTCGGCATCTGAAGAGCCGGATCTGGGAAATCAACCTAAAATTTCCGGTTTTCCGTTTTCCTAAGGGGAAAATTTAGCTGGTATAACAGAGATCCTGCCTTTATTAAACTGACTTGCATGACTCCGTAGACATTTTTATTAAATTTCGAACTTAGATCAACTAGAGAGTTTTTTAAGAAACTAAACGAACCCAAATGAAAAATACGTAAAATCTTCATATCTGCATACATGGGAATTTCGGGCACAGTATTTAGTAATTCATTCGTTAAAAAGTTAGTATTTTAACAACTTGTAGACGCACTATACTTAACGGCAGAGTTCCCCCAAGCACGTGTCATTTGATTGCAGTGGAAGTCTTTGGCTCATTACAGATTTTTGTGAATCATTCTCAGCCTTTGCATATTACTATCAGATATAATAATCATAAAGAAATTAAAAGAAATTAGATCAATTATAACTTGTCTACGATGAAGAAAATGCAATATATTTAAAATCCTCATGAGTTTATTAGGTATGTTTATTGTTATATGTGCAAAAAATGAACCGTACTTTAAATAGGGGCAATGATGACAACCCGTAATAGTTTCGCGCGCAATTTTATTGTTGAATCTATGAATAATCAACTATACTTAAACTTGATTATTTAATAATCTACTATATATTATTAATGACTAATCTGAATTCCGACGGGCCACAAAAATTGTCACATTACAAATCCTATAAACTAGTAATATGTATAAAGCTCATGTTATATAAATATACAATATTATATATTTTAATATTATAACTACTTCGCATTTGTTTTGATAATTTACCATTATGTTGACTAACCGTACACTTGAAGCGATAAATGGGTGAATGATTTGCCAATTTATTTTTGATGAATGATATAACATATCATGAATTATATCAACGCCTCTCCGTGCCTCTGCCAATCATCTGCCCACTATACCGGGAATAATATTACAGCTTCCAATGTTATAGAATTATTCATGTTATAGCATTGGAAGAACACTAGAGAACAGGTCATTCAGAAATAATAATTATAAAGAAATTAAAACAAATTAGACAAATTAAAACTTGTCTACGATGAAGAAAATACAATATATTTAATAGCCTCATGAGTTTATTGGGCATGTTTATTGTTATACGTGTTAAAAATGAACTGTACTTTAAATGGGGACAACGTTGACAACCCGCAAGAGTTTCGCACGCCATTTTATTGCTGGATTTATGAATGATGAACTATACTTAACTTTTATTATTTATTAATCTACTCTATATTATTAATGACTAATCTGACTTCGACGGGGCACATAAATTATCACCTTACTAACCATATAAACTATTAATGTGTATAAAGCTTATGTTTTATAAATATGTAATATTATGTACTATAAAATTATAACTACTTCCCATTTGTTTTGATAATTTAACATTATGAGTGATTTGCCAATTTATTTTTGATGATCGATACAACGTATCATGAATTATATCATCGCCTGCCGTGCCTCTGCCAATCATCTGCCCACTATACCGTGAATAACATTACTGCCTCCGATGTTATAGTATTGTTCATGTTATAGCAAATAGCATTGGAAGAAGAACACTAGAGAACAGGCCTGTGAACACTAGAGAACAGGTCTGTGAGCACTAGATAACAGGACTGTGAACACTAGATAACAGGCTTGTGAACACTAGAGAACAGGACTCAGAACACTAGAGAACGGGTATTGGCCAACGCATCAATACTGAAACATCTTTTCGTTTCTAATTCCCAATTCTGCACTACACTGAGTAATGCAAGCAACTTTATAACTGTACATTAGCTTACAGTAGAAGGATTGCCTTCTAGAGCTAGTCAATGTTAAATATTATTACACATTTTACCATACCAACCACAACAAAAACCTGGCATGGCAGTATCTTGCATTGTCTTACACTCAGAAAAATCAATATGTAATATTGTCAAATAGTGACACACGTTCTGCTCGTAGCATTGATACGTCCATTTACCGGACCAAAAGAGGTCAGAATAATCTACCCAGGGGTAAATGTGCATTGATTTGTAGACAAAGTCAAACAGATTTATCTGATTCTACATTAGAGTGAATGTATGCAGAAATGATTCATACAGACATGTGCATTAACATTTATGTTATTACATATTTATTAAATATTTATTTATTATTCCCGAGTTATTTTAGTTAAGTGACAGAGAAGTCCATGAGTATGAGGCTGTAGGTGAGTATGGCGTTCAGCAGCTGCGGCAAGGGAGGAAGCATGAGTAAAACATTCATCTTTATAATAAATTAATAATAGGGAGAACAGCCCCAGCACATCACAGCCGCCCCCGCTGCGCAGGGCGCTCAGCGCTCCCTCCACCTCAACAGTTGTTCATTTTAAATAAAACTGGGAATAATATTAGGAAATTCTTTTAAGTTTCTAATGATATTTTGAATAATTTTTCAAAATTCATTTATATTTCTAAATGATTAATTTGTATCAAACGGCCAGGGTATCAGCGATACTTCTGCCAGAACAACATTAGTGGGAGTATGTCACAATAGCGATGCACTTCTCACCATTTGTGTGAGTCATGTTAACCCAGTTTGGCACGACAAGGTGCGTCCCAATCTGAACAATAAGATGCATTCATTTATCTCAGTATTTCGCGACTCATTCACTCAGACTTACTTTCATTTTAGTTTCGTTGTCGTCGGTCCCGAACAGGAATTCCTTCTCAAGCAGAGGCACAAGTTTCTCTTTCTGAGGACGAACAATAGATTTACATAATTAAGATAATAATACAGATCATGTTAATAATACTAACTTTCAGTCAGAGTTCATTGTACTAATAATTAAAGTGATGTAGAATATGTTTATGAGTTGAAACAATAACCTGCTCCCAAAATTTGGCTGAATCTGAATACTAAATCAGATGAATCATAAAATAATTAATTAAAGTACAATTTACAAAATATTTATTTACTAAATATGCACTTATACTTAATATGTACTAAATATGTACATAGCATAATAAGATGATTTTAGGAATATGATTAATTAAAAAAAATATAAAAAAATTCCCCCAATATACAATACAAGATCGAGAGGAGGTTAAACGCACTCACCTGAGTCTGCAGCACTCACCTGAGTCTGCAGCATTGTAGCACTCACCTGAGTCTGCAGCATTGTAGCACTCACCTGAGTCTGCAGCATTGTAGCAC
>NW_025944693.1:38786-39515 GCF_000764305.2 Hyalella azteca | reverse complement strand
AAATGAGAAAAAATGAGAAAAAATGGAAAAATTCTTGTAAAAAAAACTAAAGCAAAAATCAAAAATCGGGCCGTGTTACTGCATTGGTATGGTCTTTACAAATAGAATGGTATATGTCTCATCGCTGTAGCTTCAAAACCCTAGGAGGAGATAGATTTCTACAGTACCCCCTTTTTTGTTCGTTTTCTATGAATTTCACCATTTCTATCAATTTTTTCGAAAAAATCACACGAACAAAAATGTCTTAGAATTCTGTTTTACATGAGTGTACCAAGTTTCAGAGTGATCCGTCCATAAACAAAAAAGTTTTTCTGGAGGGTATACCTCCCCCTTAAAGTGATGTAGAATATGTTTATGAGTTGAAACAATAACCTGTTCCCAAAATTTGCTCAAACATTTCGCTGAATCTTCATGTAGATATCCATATAGTTCTTAATTACAGTTCAATTTACAAAATATTTATTTACTAAATATGTACTTATATTTAATATGTACTAAATACGTACAGAGCAGAATAACATGATTTTTAGGAATTTGATTAAAAAAGCAAAAAAAATTCCCGCAATATACAATGCAGGATCGCGAGGAGGTTAAACGCACTCACCTGAGTCTGCAGCATTGCAGCACTCACCTGAGTCTGCAGCATTGCAGCACTCACCTGAGTCTGCAGCATTGCAGCACTCACCTGAGTCTGCAGCATTGCAGCACTCACCTGAGTCTGCAGCATTG
>NW_025944693.1:28438-38622 GCF_000764305.2 Hyalella azteca | reverse complement strand
CCATTATTGTTAAGTTCAAAGTTGTGAACCAAAACTGGGAGAAAAGATCCAATGTCGCTCTAAAACGGTCATTGGAATTTTTTTGGGATTTCCACTTTAGTACACCACTTAAATAAAATAGGAAATAGGAAGCGTTTTCTTCCCAAACCATCATCTTGGTAGAAGCTTTTACTTAATTTTTTTTTAAGTTCTACCCTTTCAAGGTGATCTAAAAACCTAATTCCTGCATGTACCACTGAAAATATTGAAAGTTTCAACATAAAATAAAATATTTATACAGCGGGACTAGAGGCAATTAAATATCGAATTAATCATTAAAGCCTTAAATAAAAGCACTAATAGAGGAACATGTCTCAGCAGTTCTTAAAAAGAATAAAAAAATATGATGAATTTGTTAGTCACTATCAGAAATAGTTAATTTTAAGTAGAACTAGAGTATGCTGATGAAATTAAACTAAATACAAGTTGAATAATCAACGATTCATTTCAAATTTCTATTCATTTCATGCAATAAACCAATTTTTGATCTGAGAGCGGGACACAATGACTACAATGCATCCTAGTTGTGACCCATCACAAAATCATGCCTCAATATTGTGCAAAATGTGACCCATGAAAAAATCATGCCTCAACATTGTGCAAATTGTGACCGATGAAAAAATCATGCCTCAACATTGTGCAAATTGTGACCCATGACAAAATCATGCCTCAACATTATCCAAATTGTGACCCATGAAAAAATCATGCCTCAACATTGTGCAAATTGTGACCATGACAAAATCATGCCTCAATATTGTTAAAATTGTGACCCATGACAAAATCACGCCTCAACAGCTCTATACGTCAATGCGTCAGGCATGGCTCCTCTTCGACCACTGAAACAGTGCAGGCATTTTAACACAATATATATTAATAACCTCAATAAACGTGCATGCACAAGCTGTCGTCACTAGCATGAGTGAAGTGAAAGTAAATGGAATGAAAAATATTCTTTGGTGTGGTGATGGATGATGCGCGTCATTCGCCCCTTTGTGGGACGGAGGTAAACATTATTATGAATTTGTGAGTAAATACGGGCCAACAATGGACTCGATTGTTACTTAAAAGAGAACAAAGCCTTCAGTTACAAAGTAAAAACAAAACCAAGATACGTTAATTTGATCGTCATTGATTGTTACCACAAACAACCAAGCGTCCCAGTTCTAAACACACACATGCGATTTCTTTTCTTCGAATTAAAAATTAAATGAGCCTCTGTGAATATTACAAGGTCGTATAGTAAAAAACGATAGCTTATCCCCAGTCCCAAGATCCCAGCTCTCAAATAATAAGAATAATCGTGTTAAATTGAAAATGACGAGCATTTCAGTTAATGCACTGGCGACTCTCTCTAAAATAGTTAATGTACCGGCGACTCTTCAGTTAATGTCCTCTCTCTAAAATACCTGCGAATCTTTCGATAGAGAACATTCGGCAATAAAGATCACAATTAGAAATATCTCTTTTAATAGAAACATGACACGTATAGCTGTCTTTATAAAATAACAATATAATTGGTGCAGTATTTGAAGAATTGTGTAATATAAATAATTCAGCCAACGGCATAAGACGGTAGTATCAATAGTACTAGGTAAAAATTAGAAGTAACTATACAGGTTTCCTCCATAATTCACTTTTTCAGATAATTCCAAACCTAAATTAATGACAAATCTCAGTTCGTGAACAAGAAAGGCACGACTTATTACCTCGGAGTTAGCGCTCCATTGTTCAGACGTGCGAAATATTCCGGCACAGACTGGTAATAATTGGCAGCTTCTTGCCGGTAAGACCTGTGAGCAATGTTCTTAAACTATCAAAATTTTTAAAAAAGTTAGTCGCAAAAGAAATTTCTTAAAAAATCAGTCGCAAAAAGGTTCTCAGAAAGTGTGTTGCAATAGAAAGTTCTCATAAAGTCTGCCATATAAGAAAGAAATCACAAAGTCTGTCACAATAGAAAGTTCGCCAGAAGTCTGTCACAAAAAAAAATCTCAGCAGGTCTGTCAAAAAAGAAAGTTCTCAGAAAGTCTGCCACAAGAGAAAGTCCTCAGGGATTCTGTCACATTAGAAAGTTCGCAGAAAGTCTGTCATAAAAGCAAGTTCTCAGAGAGCCTGTCACAAAAGAAAGTTCGCAGAAAGCCTGTCGCAGAAGAAAGTTTTCCAAAGAGACCGACAATTCTGAAAGTCCTCCATGGAATCTGTCACCCGTGAAATTTCCCTATAGAGTTCGGTATCTATTGTCCATATTTTCGTATACGAAGTTTTGGACGTTCGTGTCCACAGCCACACCGATGCACCGCCTTCGTCGTCCGCCGTACCATAATTGAGATATTAGTGAGATTTAAGAGGAATTTGTACTCAGTTAGGCCAACTGATGCCCTCAGTTGGGCCAGCTGATACCCTCAGTTAGGCCAGCTGATGCCCTCAGTTGGGCCAGCTGATGCCCTCAGTTGGGCCAGCTGATGCCCTCAGTTGAGCAGCTGATGCCCTCAGTTGGGCCAGCTGATGCCCTCAGTTGGGCCAGCTGATGCCCTCAGTTGGGCCAGCTGATGCCCTCAGTTGNTGGCAACGCTGGTGTTGTGAATACCTTATGGCAACGCTGGTGTTGTGGATACCTTATGGCAACGCTGGTGTTGTGAATACCTTATGGCAACACTGGTGTTGTGAATGCCTTATGGCAACGCTGGTGTTATGAATACCTTATGGCAACGCTGGTGTTGTGAATGCCTTATGGCAACGCTGGTGTTGTGGCCAGACTTCACCCAGCAATGATGAGTGTATTAATCCAACAAATGATTATAATTACAATATTATTTATTTTAAATAAAGTATATTCAGGTATTCATTTTACCTCTATTCATCCAATTTCATTTATAACATGCAACTAATATAATAATATAAAAACATTATGATGATTATAAGTATATTTATCTCAGAGGTGGTTTTATGAATCTATGTTTATAACAGTAATTATTACTGGTATATTCATCCCCCAATGATTATAAGTGGAATTACATATCAGGTTAGCTCAGCGTGCACTCGAAGGAATAAATGTGAATTTGTCCAGATAGCTATGTATTTTCTGCCACAAATATTTTACTCACTATTTTTCCAATTTTAGATATTATACCTCACTATAAGCAACCTGGTAGATGAAACCTGATATGTATATGTAGCATAAAGTACCTACATGTCAATTTATATACAATACAAGCGAGGATATGACACTTAGTCTACGGAATTTACAGCCAACATTCCAGTATATCTAGCTGCGTTTACGGCTGAAAGTTGATAATTGACGAAGCTTGCTACTATTAATTAATTATGTTTCAATAATTGTATTTTAATGATGTATTCTTCATAAAGGAAAAAGCACGTGAACAACTTTTCGTGACATGTGGATATACAAATTATTGTAAAACAAATATTTAGTCGAAAAAATTATGTGGTGGGAAATAACTTTTCATTGCTATTTTACCTGAGTAGGGCAGTGGGTTAGGAGTTTAGAAAATTGGTGATTGTAATTTTTTCGACTTGATGATAAATTGTAACTGGAAATTTTAGAATTAAATTTTTTAAAAAGATAACGTATAATGAGCGTCATGTGTGCAAGTAAAGCTAGTGACATGGATATATTTTAATTTGGAGTCCTATTCGATGGTGGAAATTTCCGCAGACTATTCATTGCAGAAATTTTTCAGTGATAATAACTACACACAGAGCATATACTGTAATTTTTATTTAATTTAATACATTCTCATACTTTTTTAAGTTCGCAAGCTAAATAAATTTTTTTTAAGTTTTATGCTGATTCCTTCAGTTTTCCTCCGCGTGAATTCGAAAAATAAATTCTTCAGCTTCCCTCCACCTGAATTCGAAAAATTGAATTATTCAGTATTCATCCGCTGAAATTCACAGGAGAACCCAATTTTCCATTCATTTCACCTTCAAAGGATATAAAAACTGAAATATTTATTCTCTTTATTATCCATTGATAACAGAGATTTTAAGTTCTTCGTGACCATTTCTGACTTTTATCCCACGTAGTTTCTGATAAGATCGCCGATCAAACTTAGAATTTTATTTACTTATATTGTTATCTGCCGTTACCACTCAGAGAAGTGAGCGGGTCATTGTCCGAATAGTGGTGCAACTTTTGCCATAGTTTGGGTCATTCTAAACAATTTTTTCTTAAAAAGGCTTATTACTTCTACGTCCACTCTCTTCACGTGCCATGAGTAGCGTGCTCATGCCCAAAAGTGTGTCACTATTTGGACAATATGTCCCATTCATTTTTCTGCGTGTTCATTGAATTTATTTTAAACCAGTAGTAATTTTTATCAACTTTAAGTTCGTTTAGGTTTTCCCAGCGACACAAAGTAACGCTTAGAAAAGTTTCTATGTTCTGGGGCGGGCGTGTTGAAGGCGCTGTCATTCGTTCACCCATAAAAATAAATGGTAATATTGTCCCAAATGGTCAAACACTGTCAGCACATAGCATTTTTACACGCACTTTTAACCTGACTAAACTGAGTCAGGGTGACAAGCTCAAGGGCAAGAAGTGCGTCGCAATCAGTGCAAAGACTCACTCATTTCATTGAGTGTACAAGGTGATGAGAGTTCAGATAGTGAAAACTTGTTCATACGACGAGACTTGAGTTTATCTACAGTTTAGATACTGTTCATCTACTGTTTATCTACTGTTTATCTACCATTTATCTACTGTTTTTCTACTCATTATTTACTGCCTATCTATTGTTTGTTTACTTCTTTCTTCCCTGTTTGTTGCTGTCAACTCATTAGGTTATCACGGACAATTTTGTTAACCATGCAATAATTTCTAATTAACATCTTGTTAACCAATAATTTCTAATTAACGATTCATCCACGCTAATCCACTAACAATGGATACTCAAAGAAATAAGTAGGTCTTTGTCTAAATAGTGAGGCACGTATCGCGCTTGTGTCAGTCACTCTGACCCAGATTAGCCCGGCAAAATAAAGTCTTTCAAAGCGAGCTTTGCTCTCCGCTGCTTTTGTGCCCAAGAAAATGAGTAATTATTTGGGCAATAACCCATTTATTTTCCTACGTTCATTTCTGTAATCATGCTAGCATTGCGTGAAAAATATGAAAACTCTATGTAGAAAATATGTAATAAATACAATGAACTGATCAACTAATTAGCATGAATTCGTACGCTCATATATTAATTTAAAAATCACTAATTTACTAAAAGATATGTGAATGAATTGTGTACAGCGATGTTCACACTATTTCCTTTTTAGTGGAGAAACTGCGGTATTAGAGCCTGGGCCATAATATGCTCACTAAAAGCCGCTCTCGCATTTTTCCTGCAGAGAAAAATTTTTGAAAATTCAGATGGGCTTTTTAGCATAACTTAAAAACCTGTTTACGGAAGCCGCGGTCTAAATCAGTGTAGGCTTTTGGTCAAGTAATAATTTTTATTTTTAAAATCCGCTTCAAATTTTTGCAAGGGAGTATTTGCATTCTAATTCGAGTTAACCCACAGATTCTTTACTATTTTTTAAGACAAAAAAGAATGACCGGAGTTGTGCATCTGACCGCAGCTCGAGTTCAGCTTAGCGCGCATTAATCCTTCGTGCGCTCAGGAGGAATTTTTGCAGCTGCACGCAATTTGGCAAGTGCAGCATCTGCTCGGCATCTGAAGTGCAGCATCTGCTCGGCATCTGAAGTGCAGCATCTGACAACGTACAGAGATGGTAATGGTACCGTTGGATAGGCAGAATGTCATCTTTAAGATGAGAGTAAACGGGTAACTAAGGTGCACCTCAAGCAGACACTGTATTTAAAGTGCTGGGAACCGAATTAACTCCTATCTAATTTGTTAAAGAACTCCCCCACCCACCCCCCTTTCCTGAACGCATAAATCCTGAACGATCTGTCCTGAACGCATAAATCAACGTACAGAGATGATTTTGGTACCGTTGGATAGAGCAGAATGTCAGCTTTAAGACGAGACTAAAAACCAGAAAAGCCAAAATTCAAAAATTTTGGCCAGATGCTCCCCCTAAAACTTGTCTAGGATGAAGAAAATGCAATGTTTCAAAGCCTCTTGAGTTTATTGTTTATGTTTATTGTTATATGTGTAAAAAATGAACTGTACCTTGAATGGGGGCAATGTTGACAAGAGTTTCTCACGTAATTTTATTGTTGAATCTCTGAATGATGAGCTATACTCAAATTGTATTATTTATGAATCTAATATATAT
Source organism: Hyalella azteca (assembly GCF_000764305.2). NCBI lineage: Eukaryota > Metazoa > Arthropoda > Malacostraca > Amphipoda > Hyalellidae > Hyalella > Hyalella azteca. The sequence goes on along the minus strand of NW_025944693.1, from coordinate 32,334 downwards.
TATTAATGACTAATCCGAAGTCCGACGGGGCACAAAAATTGCCACATTATAAACCATATAAATTATTAATATGTATAAATCTTATGTTTTATAAATATGTAATAATATATATTATAATATTATAACTACTTCGAATTTGTTTTGATAATTTTACATTATGTTTGCAAAACGTACACATGAAGCGATAAATGGGCGAATGATTTGCTAATTCATTTTTGATGATCGATACAACGTATCATGAATTATATCATCGCCTGCCGTGCCTCTGCCAATCATCTGCCACTATACCGTGAATAACATTACTGCCTCCGATGCTTTAGTATTATTCATGTTATAGCATTGGAAGAACACTAGAGAACAGGCCTGTGAACACTAGAGAACAGGCCTGTGAACACTAGAGAACAGGCCTGTGAACACTAGAGAGGACCATTTACTGGACCCAAAGAGGTCAGAATGATCTACACAGGGGCAAAATGTGCATCGATATTTGGACAAAGTCAAACAGATTTCTCCGATTCTACATTAGAGTGAATGTATACAAAAATTATTCATACAGACAAGTGCATTAACAATCATGTTATCATATATTTATTAATTTATTTATTCATTATTCATGAATTACATTAGTTAAATGACGGAGAAGTCCATGAGTATGAGGCTGTAGGTGAGTATGGCGTTCAGCAGCTGCGGCAGGAGAGGAAGCATGAGTAAACATTTATCTTCATATTAATTTAACATTGTTATTTCATTATTAAGAATATGGTATACAGAATTTTCAACTATATATAAAACATGAATTTTGTAGAGTACCCAATATCAGATTAAAAATAGTACTGTAGCATTATTCCGTATATAAAGAAAAATTATAAATTCGAATTTAATGTACAATGAATATTAAATTAGATATATTTGCATTATATACTCGTATATCAGATTTTATTATCTTTAGAATATAATTTTCATTGAATTATTCGTATAGACTCACAGGCAGCAGACAGTGGCCCCCCAGGGAGAACAGCCCCAGCACATCACAGCCGCCCCCGCTGCGCAGGGCGCTCAGCGCTCCCTCCACCTCAACAGTTGTCCATTTTAAATAAAATTGTGAACAATCTTAGGGGATTTTTTACTGTTCTGATGGAATTGTTGATGTTCTAATGGAATTTTTTTTTTTGTGGTGTTGAATAGTTAATCTAGGATTGTAGCACTCAGTCTACATAAATTCTTTGACGTTGCAAATGATTTATTTGAATCAAACAGACAGGGTATGAGCTACACTTTTGCCAGGACAACATAAGTGGGAGAATGTCGCAATAGCGATGCACTTTTCGCCTTTGTGTGGCTTACCTTAACCCAGTTTGGCACGACAAAGTGCGCATTAGAGTTACGTAAACAAAATGCGTCACAATCTGGACAATAATATCCATTCATTTATCTCAGTGTTCGATATTTCGCGACTAATTAACTACTTACTTTCATTTTAGTTTCGTTGTCGTCGGCCCCGAACAGGAATTCCTTCTCGAGCAATGCCCCGAGTTTTTCTTTCTGAGGACGAACAATAGATTTAGATAACTGAGATAATAATACAGATTATGTTAATAATACAAACTTTTCAGTTAGAGTTCATTGTACTAATAATTAAAGTGATGTAGAATATGTTAATGAGTTTAAACAATAACCTGCTCCCAAAATTTGGCTGAAACTTCATGTAGATATTCATATAATACTTAATTACAGTACAACTTACGAAATATTTATTTACTAAATATACACTTATACTTTAAAATGTACTAAATATGTACAGAGCAGAATAAGATGATTTTTAGGAATTTGATTAATTTAAAAAAGCAAAAAAAAAAATCCCGCAATATACAATGCAGGATCGAAAGAAGGATAAACGCACTCACCTGAGTCTGCAGCATTGTAGCACTCACCTTTGAGTGGGACGATCCTGCGGGGCTGGTGAGTGGGACGATCCTGCGAGGCTGGTGAGGGTGTGATGATCCTGCGGACGATAAATAATACAAACGACGAAAAAGCAAAGTTAATGCTAACTCGATGACTTTGAAATTTTTAGAAATCGGATTTGGGATTATTATTAAAATCTGAAATTTTATTTTTATCATAAAAACACTCGGAGTTTCAAAAAGATTTTGAGAGCCACTTTTCGAGTTTGCGAACATTTACTGCTCTGTTTTGCAATTATTTACAAGATATTTAGCGTCTTTCATCAAAATTTTGTTATTGGGACGAAAATATTGATATTTTACAGGCGCTGAATGCAATCGTGACATACTCGCTGATTCTGCTGGAGTTTTCTCCTCAAGAGAAAGCACTTGAGAATAATACATTTTTTTCTTTGAGGAATTTTGATATTTTTTGAGAATTACTAATATTGATTGAAAAATATTGATGGTGCAGGAGAAATATCATGTAAGAACCAAGGCCGGTTTATAGTTGGCCGATGAAAGACACACTCACAAAAACATGTGAGTAAATGCATCATAATTTCGGCTAAAATGTTTTCATTGAAGATGTAGTACATTTATATGGCGTTTTTTGCGTTTGAATTGTAGGTAGAATGCAAATTTTATTCCGATGTAGTCAATATTTCGAGATAGTATGCAATTTTCTTCTGCAAAGACTTTAGACCAATAAAATTCTGTTTTTTTGGTCATTTAGCAGGTGTTTTCGCTATCTATATATAATAATAATAGCGGTTTCAGCGTTTATTAGGCCGTAGGCCTGTCGCCGATTCTTAACATCACAGAAAATTCACAGTTTGTTACGTTCGCAAACGCGCAACTCACTACTACAACAATTCTGCTGTGCTTAACCGCCCGGCCTCCTTGCCGATTCTGACCAGAAACTGGCGCACAGAGCTGGGATCGAACCCGCGCCTCTCTGCTACAATCTTCGGTACACTGAACTGTAACCACTGGGCTACTATTTAGGTTTTAATCTCTGCCGTATATACCGGTTTGCGGTTTTCCATGGATTCTGAAAGTTTTCAACGGATACTGAAGCCGTCCCAGGAGCGTTTTCAATGAAATTTTATCGGAGATATGTGACATTTTCTTTAATCCCCTGTAAATTCAAGCTTTAGGAAAACACATAATATTTATATACTTGTTGACAAACACATGTTAGATACTTGTGGACAAACACATGTTATATATACCTGTAGACAAACCCATGTTATATATACCTGTAGACAAACACATGTTATATATACTTGTTGACAAACACATGTTAGATACTTGTGGACAAACACATGTTATATATACCTGTAGACAAACACATGTTATATATGCTTGTAGACAAACATATATTATATATACTTGTTGACAAACACATGTTATATATGCTTGTAGACAAACACATGTTATATATACTTGTAGACAAATACATGCTATATATACTTGCAGACAAACACATGTCATATATACTTGTAGACAAACACATGCTATATATACTTGTAGACAAACACATGTTATATATACTTGTAGACAAACACATGCTATATATACTTGTAGATAATATACTTGAACTAACGAAGAATGTTGAACCACAACCTTCACCACAAGCGCTACCGAAAAGATCGGTAACGAAAAATCCCCCACCGATATTGACGCTCAATATTACCGGCGAAAATATAGCGATGAGATTTAAATGAGATGCAATACCGGCTGATGGAAATAAAGTGTTTAGAGTCTCAACCGCCAGCCATTAGCGGCACCTCGCCTCCCTGAATATTACAAGCGAGGAGTTGCACTCATTTGGCTACCGCGCACTCAGTGAAATGAGTGACACTTTGTCCAAAAAGCGATGCACTTTTTGTCCTTGTGTGGGTAATCCTGACCCAGTTTGGCTAGGCAACTGGGAGTATCTGAGTTTAC
>NW_025944693.1:20292-27733 GCF_000764305.2 Hyalella azteca | reverse complement strand
CATCAATCATGAAGGTTTTCAACAGATACTGGAGCCGTCTCAGGAACGTTTGAAATACATTTTTTCGGAATTAGGAGACATTTTCTTATATGCCCTGTTAATTTACACTTTAGGACAAACACATGTTATATATAACTCTAGACCAACACATTTTATATATACTTGTAGACAAACACATGCTATATATATTCTTGTAGACAATATACTTCAACTAACGAAGAATGTTGAACCACAACCTTCACCACAAACGCTACCGAAAATAGCCGGTAACGAAAAATCCCCCACCGATATTGACGCTCAACATTACCGGCGAAAATATAGCGATGAGATTTAAATGAGATGCAATACCGGCTGATGGAAATAAAGTGTTTAGAGTCTCAACCGCCAGCCATTAGCGGCACCTCGCCTCCCTGAATATTACAAGCGAGGAGTTGCACTCATTTGGCTACCGCGCACTCAGTGAAATGAGTGACACTTTGTCCAAAAAGCGATGCACTTTTTGTCCTTGTGTGGGTAATCCTGACCCAGTTTGGCTAGGCAACTGGGAGTATCTGAGTTTACTCATTGGTCGTGCGGTGGTTAAAAGAGTGTGTCACAATTTTGACAATATGAAGCACACTAATTTTTATGAGTGTATTGAATGACTGCAATCATGAATGCCTTGTAGGTTCTTTGTGTTTTATTAAGTGCAAAGTTCTGTTATAGCGGCTTAATCCATTTATGACACATTCTTCATGTGATAATTGAACTTTCGCCACAAATTATGAAGAAAAATTGTATCAAAGTTCGATTTAATAAATTAAACTTCGACATTATTTCGTAATAAACTTTCGAAACCAATCAACTTTTGATTTATTCCACAGAATTATTGAAATAGTTGAGCGCAGAAAATGTCGGTTCCAGTATTTCTTTGAATATTTATTGGAAAACACGATAATTTTGCCACCAATTTCAATTACATTATTAACAAACGGATTAAACGAGTAAGAGAATTACTTAGATTTAATTATTAAATCAAGAATATTTAACCATAATATGCATATCTCCATTAACAATCCTTCAGAATAGGAGCATGAGTTTTGAGGACTTTTTTTTACTAATTTTAGTAATAATATTATGATGTTTGTATTGCTGGGAGTTTGAAATTAATATGAATCTTCATCAGTGAAATTCTTCACAAGCGGAAGAAACGTACATCAAATGTACGCGGCAAAAATTATATCCCTGTCCATAATATACTGAATAAATGGTAATTTCCGACTTAAATGCCTAAATTTGTTAAGTTAGGTTAGGTTAGGTTAGGTTAGGTTAGGTTAGGTTAGGTTAGGTTAGGTTTGAAAACAATTCTGAATATGTTGAACATTTCGGAAATCTGTTGAAACGCTAAAAAATGTCTTATTGAGCTTTAAAATATGTTAAATAGCTCTCAAATAAATTAAAACGGTCGAAAAAATACCAGACAACTCTCTAATTTTTGGAACGGTCTTGAATATATTGAAAAGCTCAAAAAAATATTTATAAAACTCTCATACAAATATTTATAGGCCAGAAAAATATCAATAAAAAAAGCTAAAAAATTTAGATTTTCCTGCATGCTGTCGCGTGTCACTAGAAATTTTGTTGAAGTGATCTTTAGAAGGTCACTTCCTGAGTATGTCCACGAGTCCTGTTCAATATCACAAACAACTCAAGAGACTTGGCAAATAAAGAAGAAAAAATATAACTCAGTACTCACAGCAGTGAGTGACAGAGAGCGCATTTTCTCGTGGACGAAAACTTGAAGTCACGGACGGACGGACAGACAGACAGACGGACGGACGGACAGACGGACATGGCGAGCACAATAGTGCATTTTTTTCCATAAATGATAAAATGCGCTAAGAAGGAAACGAATAAGAAGAAAAGGATGCATGGCAAAAGCTTTTAAGAAAAAAAATTCCTTATTATGTTATAAGGCAGAATTAAATGAAAATATTTACGCCTAAATAATACGGTAGCCAAATTTTTTTACAAATATATGTATTTCTTTATATTTAAAAGATAGCGGGTTAAAAAGATAGCGTGTCCTGGATTGCATAAAATATCAGTCTATGCATCGTTCAAGTATCACCAGCTAAAGTTCGTTGTGTTCTCGTGTCTATTTAAAAAGTAATTCTGACTCGTGTCTTTTGCAGGTAAGTTCGTGCAACCAAAGTGACAAGCTCAAAGTTTCTAAAGAATCCACGAAGTTCGCTCAGTTTTGTCACTTTATTTTTTATTATTACAAGGCTCGGGCAAGAGATCCTATTAAATCCTCACAGGATTGGGCACCGCTGCAACGAGAAGTCCTCGAAAAGAAAGTACGGACGTATACATAGAAAAATAAATTCCAATTCAGTCTCTGTTTGAATATTTTTGTTATTTTGTATAGAAATGTTTCTACTTTCTTCGAGCGTGTATACTGTTGTTGATGCTTTATTTTGAGTTTGAAGAATAGGATCAAAGAAACAAAAGCTATTGGAACTCACTTCATTAAATATAAAAATAGAAAGTACAAGAGAGAGAGCGAATAGCGAGTGCTTTATTTATAGTGATGTAGTTTCAGTGACAGTGATACGGTGCACCCGGAGAAATAAGTGGGTAATTTTCAAAATAATGACGCACTTTCTAACTCACGCCGGATCAAACTGGGTCACGATGACCCACATAATGGCAGAAATTACGTCATTGTTTTGACAAATATCCTATCTTATTTTTTTAGTGTGAAATGAACTCTCGCATGTGACGCACTCAAAAGGATGGGATCATTTTAATTAAAGAAGCGAGGAGATGAAGATGCTAACAAATCATCAACCAAACTTAATGAAGAAGTTTCATTAAGTTTAAAGTTCAGGTCAGTCACAATGAGGGTACCTGAATAATGATGCCTAAATTCCCGGTCTTATTTAAAATAAAATAATGGTCATAAATTAATTTTTTCGTCAATTTTTTTGAGACGCTGCATAGCGTCACTGTAAAAATTACCTTATAGAACGTTTAACAGTACAACGCTTAACCAATCAAGGCTTAGCCTACAAGCACAACCCAAAAACGATTTTCCATACTTATAAATAAGAGGAAACAGAGTGTATGCAAATCGCCGTCAGCCCTTCAGAGAATAAAATATCGTCTCTCCAGAGAAATTTCTTCGGGGATGTTGGATACATCTCGACTTTCCTTGTAATTACTCGAGATTCCTTGGCGATCCTAAATGAATCACGTCTTGAAATATTGCAGTGAAGCAAAGGTTTAGCTAACGTACACGAATTATCAGAGACTTTTAGGCTCCAAATTCTATTCATGAAAGCATTCTTTTTATTTATACATTGCTAAATATGAGAGACCGATGATCTTGGAATCAGGATCCCCGTATCCTTCAGTATACTCGTATCTATCAGGATTCTCTTATCCTTTAGGATTCTCATAACCTTCAGAATCCTCGTATCTTAAATTAAGGTCTGAAACTGATCTCCAGCATCGACATCTGAGCTCAGCCGGCAACTTTGCTCGCAGGATTGACTGTAGTTGTCACTGTCAACAAAAGCAAGGACTTGGTGACGGCACAAAGTTTGTTGATGTCACTACCAAGTTATTGTAAGTTCTCGCCTCCAAGTTCAGGGGAAACTTGAGTAACTGTGCAGCAGTCGGCATGCAATAACGCTATGATGAATCCCTAGCCTTATTAACATCAGAGGCTTAGCCTTTTCCTGGAAATTGAGGAAAATGCCTGGCAATGACACGATAGTAATCATCTATAGACGGAGATATAACATTTTAATTCAGGATATATTAACCGTTGTCGATGCTAATCGTACCTATGGGCCTCCATAAAATGGGAACTGTGCATCAGAACGTTAGAGTTGGACGAAATGGATAGGAATATAAAACGACAGAACTGTTGGCAAAACGATAGAACTCTAGACAACATGACAGTACTCTGGATAACACGACAGAACTCTGGACAACACGACAGAACTCTAGACGACACGACAAACCTCTAGACGACACGACAAACCTCTAGACGACACGACAGAACTCTAGACGACACGACAGAACTCTACAACACGACAGAACTCTAGACTACACGACAGAACTCTAGACAACACGACAGAACTCTAGACAACACGACAAAACTCTAGACGACACGACAGAACTCTAGACAACACGACAGAACTCTAGACAACACGACAGAACTCTAGACGACACGACAGAATTCTAGACGACATGACAGAACTCTAGGCGACACGAGAGAACTCTAGACGACACGACAGAACTCTAGACAACACGACATAAGTCTAGACGACACGACAGAACTCTAGACGACACGACAGAACTCTAGACGACGCGACAGAACTCTATAGCGACACGACAGAACTCTAGACGACATGACAAAACCCTAGACGACACGATAGAACTCTAGACGACTCGACAGAACTCTAGAACTAAGCAGAAGAATGTGAGAACTTGAAAACGGAATGACGGAAGTTGTGAACTTGAAAATTCAACGACACAGATCGAGAACTGTACGACAGAACTTGAAAATTCGAGAACTGAACCTCAGAATTTGAGGACTGAACAATAGAACAACAGAATTTGAGAACAGAACCGATCAACCGAACTTGAGGATCGAATGACAGAACTTAAGAACCGAACGGCGGAAATTGAAATTTGAACGAAAGAACTTGGAAAATTACAGGACATAGCTTAAGAAAAACAGGATAGAACTTAGAACTGAGTACAAGAACTTGAAAAAATGAAAACCGAATGACAGAACTCATGAACTCAAAACTATAATGATAATGAAAATGTGAGAACAGAACAACAGAATTATAGAACTTTTAAATGCACCTGTCAACCGAGCATCAAAATTTGAGAACCGTAACACAGAACTTGAGAACCGTAACACAGAACTTGAGAGCGAAAAAACAGAACTTGAGATTCGAAATACAAAACTCAGAAGCCCGAACGATAAAGCTGCCTTTTGGGACATCTCCCGAGGCATAGCGTTGAAATTGCCGGATTGATTGCTAGCGATTGGCTGGTGGATTGCCTGGTTTGTGGTCGATTATCTGCGATTGCTTCCAGCATTGCTTAGTGTGTGATCAATGCTCTGCGATCGCTCCCAGCATTGCTCAGACTTTTTTCTATATTTCGACATTATTTGCTGCACTCAATCATTATTTCCTGATTAAGATTAAATTCTGAATTGAACATCAAAGATTTGTGTGGTTGTGCTTTACACAACAGGTTTCTATTTTGCCCTATTTGAATTAAGGAAATTTAGCGCCCTATAGGAGAAGAAAGATAATCATCGGACAGCTATAATAGTTTATTTATCTCAATACATGATGGAAAATTTAAAATAATACTTATGTTGGTTGGGTGATATTCGGTTATTATTTTGATAATTTGCATGGTTAAATTGTCGAACATAACTCGTTTGTCGTTAGTTAACTGCCGTAAGTCAACTGTCATAAGCCAATTGTCGTATGTCAACTGTCGTAAGTTCTAACTGTTCCTTAGTTCTGTAACGTTGATTTTTTTATCATGTTGTTATTGTAAATAACTCTCTTGTAGCTCCCGTAAAATACTTGGCTTGATTTAAGTTTAATGTGTTCCCAGGAGCGCACATAGGTTCTTATAGAAGCAATTTAAAGTTAAATTTATGTTAAGTTTGGGCATGTTGATCTTAGTGCAAAACATTTGCCATGGTTGTTCTGTATTTGGGTATTTTGCATATTAAATGTTAACAAAAGTTATTAAACGACTCTAATTTATTTTGACAGATATTAACCAAAAAATTAAAAGCAAGGATTAAACCACAAATGTTCATATCTTTATGGAAAACGTTTCGGAGTCCAGCTCCATCGTCAGTTCGTAGAATCTATAATTTACATAGAAAGTCACAAATTAGTACAATTGAAAGCACAAAAAACACAATTAAAAACCTAAACTTACAAGTACCAGGGCACAAAACCTATCTATTCACAATTTCAAGAGAATAGGAGCTACCAGCTGAATTTAAACTGGGCCTAAGTTTAAAAATGTACAATGATTCTAAAATACGCAAATCTGAAGTACCGGAGGTGGAAGCTAACACTCTAAAGTCACTGTCAGAAACAGGGACACCACACTGCTCGGCGTGAGTGCGCACTGCCGAATGAGGGGGTAAAAATAAATAGCTCCTTACCAAAACAGTGAGGGCACCGTGCTGTCGCACCAGTCGCAACCCGCTAACTGTGATACAAATTGCTATGGCTAGAACTTGCCTAATTCTACAAAGGAAAATTTTCAGTAATTTGTACTGAACATGACTTATCATAATCTGCGGCTGCAACTCTTTTAAAACAAATTTTACATATTTTTTGTTCCTGGCCACCGTTTATAAATAAATAACTGGGTAAACCTGGAAAAATTCATATCGCCATCTCATTTAATTAAGAGTACAGTAAAGTCCAGCCTAATTTGTGAAGAAACTCGTAGGGAAGAGCCGAGCCTGTTCGAAGCTTCGCGGTTCTCAATCAGAGCCTTAAGGTCTTCGTTACATTAAAACGGAACATAATTTCCAATAAACGGAACAAACTTAACACAATTTCTAATATCATGCCTCTAGAGTCGTCTCTTCATGCTTCTAGAGTCACCCCTTCATGCCTCTAGAGTCGCCACTTCATGCCTCTGGGGTCTAGAGTCGCCATGAGAGCGGCGTTCTAGCCAAAGAACCTCGTTTTAAGAACATCTAAGAACTTCTCACCAAACACAAGCATCACAAGGGCGAAGAATTGCTTTAGTTTAGCAGAAATTTTATTACTTTTCCATCATGTGTTCATGATCATAAATTATTAACTGTTTAGTGAACATAAACCTGGTAAAAGTGTCTTGAAATAGTTCAATAAAGTGGATTTTGTTCATAAGTCCCGGAAAAATTCCGTTGACACAACGTTTAATCAACGTTGATTCAACGAAATAATGTAGATTAAACGTTATTTTTATAATAATTACTTCGTAATCGAAGTTATTCTGACTTCACGTGAATAAAATATTATGAAAACTCAATGAATTCACCCGAAATTTGTCACGCAGTAGAAAAAAAAAGAGTCTTAAAAATCAAGGCCGGCTGCCGAGGTCACGAAGCACGACGCCTTACTTAAGTATGCAGGCCCAAGAATTGCTTGCCTTCGGCAATTTCGAGGTAGCCTTTGATGTTTTGTCCAATTTTGTGCCGTTATATCTTTCCCCCAAACAGTTTTCCAAGGGCTTAACCTTCACATGGCCTCTAGGGTTCATCATTTACATGTATTTTAGGGACGATCCTGCGGGGCTGGTGAGTCGTACGATCCTGTGGGGCTGGTGAGTGGGACGATCCTGCGGGGCTGGTGAGTGGGACGATCCTGCGGGGCTGGTGAGTGGGACGATCCTGCGGGGC
>NW_025944693.1:13197-19966 GCF_000764305.2 Hyalella azteca | reverse complement strand
ACCCCAACTGGAGTATGTAGACCCCAACTGGAGTATATAGACCCCAACTGGAGTATTTAGACCCCAAAAAGAGAATATAGAACCCCTTACATGAGGATATTGATCTCCAGACATGAATTTATAGACCCGAGGCATAAGTACATAGACATGGATAAACAGACCACCGATATGAATATATAGACCCTCTTCATAACGTACTCTGATGCGTGCAAGTTTCATTCCATTATCCCAGTAAATTGGAAGTGAGAGATCACAGCGCGTCTTGACTCATGCATTCGGAAGTGAGTCTGGGGAATCAAACCCCACCACCTTCCCATTCCTGCGTCATCAGTTCTTGCTAGATTCATACCCTCTAGAGCCGTCTCTTCATGCCTCTAGAGTCGTCTCTTCATGCCTCTAGAGTCGCCTCTTCATGCCTCTAGAATCGCCTCTTCATGCCTCTAGAGCCGCCTCTTCATGCCTCTAGAGTCGCCTCTTCTTGCCTCTAGAGTCGCCTCTTCATGCCTCTAGAGTCGCCTCTTCATGCCTCTAGAGTCGCCTCTTCATGCCTATAGCCGCCTCTTCATGCCTCTAGAGCCGCCTCTTCATGCCTCTAGAGTCGTCTCTTCGTTGTAAGGAATTCATAGAAGCATAACGGCTAACAATTTATTGAAACTCCAACTGATAAACTTCGGATCCAGCGAAGGTGAATACTGGAACTGCAGTGGATGCAGTTGAGGGAACTAAAATTTTAAAAATATATCTTTCTAAATAAATGCCGGAGTTTGAGAAAGTATTTTACCAATTATGCTCAGCAATCCCTATGTAGCGGTACAAAACTTGACAGTGAACGCACATTCCCAGTCTAACCTCATATGAAATAACGCGTACAGCAGAAATAAAGTCGCGCTGGATGCACCTGAGGCATGGAGCACACGGCAAAAGAGATGCGACGAGAATACCGGAGATTATACTGTAAATTAACCGTTACGAATCAAGATTAGACAGACCAACAAGTGCTACTGTATCGTATGCACTTATTCATTACGAGGATCATGATATATGGATCAATTTGTACAAAGTGAGATTAAATATTTCGAGACTAACTTTCTAATTTATTGCCGCTGGGGTCAATTTAGAAGTGGCTTAAAAGCGGTTTAGAGGTGCAAAGGTGTTTTGACAGTGCAATTGAGTGCAATGGTTAGTAAATAAATGAATGATTGGTCGACCCAACTTGGTTAAGTTACAAGGGTTAAAGCGCCACCGGGCGTAAAGTTAAAGGCTCGAAAGCCGGCAATACAGCCAAATAAATTAATGCGTCAAAGACGTCTTAAAGGCTGGGTCAAACCAAATTAGTAACGTGGCATGCATTATATTGATAAAGGGCCCATAGCATGCATTAAATCATAAAGATGATAGGAAGTGAATTGCACTCTGGTCACTGGGAGCAATACAGCAGCCTAGAACACCATTTGAGTCACCTCCGTATCACATAAGCAGTCATAAGATCAGGCTCTAATGCTCCAGTAGTTTCTTTGACAACAATACTTAATCTAACTTAATCTTTAAGGCTGGTAGTCAAAATGCAGCGAAGTCTGAGAGCGAGGTTCTCGTGACCATTGTGTGAAATTCTTGATTTGCCCTAAGCTCGGCTAGTCGCTACCCTCGAGCTAGCTTGTACTCTTTGTAATATGATATCCTATAGCCAGCCAATTTCTTACGGCAACTGGTCGCTTTCAGGTGGCCGAGGAATGGCCAACGGTCGGCTATAACTAATTGGACTATTCCGACTACTGGCCACGTATTATTCCTCGCCCCTCATTGAGTTCGCCTTCACCATGCCGCCCGTCGTGAACTGACAGTTCAGTAATTTACGACGTCTCTTTCCCCTCATGTATTCCACAACGTCTGCATTTGAGCAGTTAGTATGCGGTATTTTCCCTCCGCGTCTCAGCAGGCTCGATCATAACTATTTTTTGGTAGATAATCTCTACAACAAGGAGGCTGATCATGGAATGCCGAGTATACCATTCAATGTAGAATTAAAATTACAACCCGTTTACATCTCGAAAAAGTGAAAAAATCGCAGACTTGATGACAATAATATTCAAAGTTTCTTTAAAATTCCTTTCATTATAACTCTTAAAGACGACTTCTACATTAGTAGCCACTTTCTTCGTCGTCTTTCGTATTAAATTCCCATACTGCTGAATTAACGCGTTGCAGGATGTCATTAACTTGTGCTAGGTTCTTCATTTTTATTTAACATACCGCAAACGGTTTCTGCAAACAAATTAACACACTGACGAAGCTTGCTACTATTAATTAATTTTACAATTATTGTATTTTAATGATGTATTCTTCATAAAGGAAAAAGCACGTGAACAACTTCTCGTGACATGTGGATATTGAAAATTGTATGCATTGAGATTGAGCATTGAGATGCATTGAGCCCAGTGGTTACAGTTCAGAGTACCAGGATTGGCGCAGAGAGGTGCGGGTTCGATCCCAGCTCTGTGCACCAGTTTCTGGCCAGAATCGGCAAGGAGGCCGGGCGGTTAAGCACAGCAGAATTGTAGCAGTGAGTTGCGAGTTCGAGACTTCAGAATGCTGCTAATGTTCTGCGATGTGACGAATCAGCAACAGGCCTACGGTCTACTAGACGCTGAAACCGCTATTATTAAGATTGGTATTATTAATATTATTATTATTACTATTATAATCATTATTAATATTGTTATTATTATTATTATTATTATTATTAATATTATTATTATTATTATTATTATTACTATTATTACTATCATTATTTTTATTATTATGAATAGACCAAAAGACAAATTTCTCATTCCCAGGTAATTCATAAATTAAAAAAATTATTAAGTCATACTGTCGAAACATTGACACACTTTGTACATTCAGTTATCTTGCCAAGCATTACTAGTTTACATGCTAGACCTCTGACATGAGTATTGAGGCCATTGACGTGAGTATATAGACCCCGACATGAGTATATAGACCTTTGACATGAGCATATAGACCCCCGACTTAAGTACATAGACCTCTAACATGAGCATATATAGACCCTCGACATGAGCATATAGACCTCTAACATGAACATATAGACCCCCGACATGAGCATATAGACCCACGACATAAGCATATAGACCCCGGACATGAGTAAATAGACCCCAGCCATGAGCATACTAAACCCTCGAGATATATATAAACCCTCGAGAAGACTGTATATCGACCCCCACAGTAGTATATAGGCCTCTACCGGAGTATATAAATCCCAACAGAAGTATATAGACCCCAACTAGAGTAAATATGGACCCCAACTGGAGTATGTAGACCCCAACTGGAGTATATAGACCCCAACTGGCGTATATAGACCCCAAAAAGAGAATATAGAACCCCTTACATGAGTATATTGATCCCTAGGCATAAATATATAGACCCGAGGCATAAGTACATAGACATGGATAAATAGACCACTGAATGAATATATAGACCCTCTTCATAACGTACTCTGATGCGTGCAAGTTTCATTCCACTATCCCAGTAAATTCGACGTGAGAGATCACAGCGCGTCTTGACTCATGCATTCGGAAGTGAGTCTGGGGAATCAAGCTTCTCCCCTCCCCATTCCTGCGTCATCAGTTCTTGCTAGATTCATGACACTGGAGCCGTCTCTTCATGCCTCTAGAGCCGTCGCTTCATGCCTCTAGAGCCGCCTCTTCATGCCTCTAGAGCCGTCTCTTCATGCCTCTAGAGCCGCCTCTTCATGCCTCTAGAGCCGTCTCTTCATGCCTCTAGAGTCGCCTCTTCATGCCTCTAGAGTCGTCTCTTCATGCCTCTAGAGTCGTCTCTTCATGCCTCTAGAGTCGCCTCTTCATGCCTCTAGAATCGCCTCTTCATGCCTCCAGAGTCGCCTCTTCATGCCTCTAGAGTCGCCACTTCATGCCTCTAGAGTCAACTCTTCATGCCTCTAGAGTCGCCACTTCTCTCCTCTAGAGTCGCCTCTTCATGCCTCTAGAAACGCCACTTCATTCCTCTAGAGTGGCCTCTTCATGCCTCTAGAATCGCCTCTTCATGTCTCTAGAGTCACCTCTTCATGCCTCTAGAGTCGCCACTTCGTTCCTCTAGAGTCGCCACTTCATTCCTCTAGAATCGCCTCTTCATTTCTCTAGAGTGGCCTCTTCATGCCTCTAGAGTCGCCACTTCTCTCCTCTAGAGTCGCCTCTTCATGCCTCTAGAGTCGCCACTTCATTCCTCTAGAGTTGCCTCTTCATGCCCCTAGAATCGCCTCTTCATGCCTCTAGAGTCACCTCTTCATGCCTCTAGAGTCGCCACTTCGTTCCTCTAGAGTCGCCACTTCATTCCTCTAGAATCGCCTCTTCATTCCTCTAGAGTGGCCTCTTCATGCCTCTAGAGTCGCCACTTCTCTCCTCTAGAGCTGTCTCTTATACACATCTAGATGTGTATAAGAGACAGGAGGTAAACATTATTATGAATTTGTGAGTAAATACGGGCCAACAATGGACTCGATTGTTACTTAAAAGAGAACAAAGCCTTCAGTTACAAAGTAAAAACAAAACCAAGATACGTTNGGCTGGTGAGTGGGACGATCCTGCGGGGCTGGTGAATGGGACGATCCTGCGGGGCTGGTGAGTGGGACGATCCTGCGGGGCTGGTGAGTGGGACGATCCTGCGGGGCTGGGGAGTCAGGCGATCCTGCGGACGATAAATAATACACTCGAATAATGAAAAGTAATTTTAATACAATGCAATATACAATACAATAATGAAAAATAATTTTGATGATTTCTCGATGACTTTGCGTTTTTAGAAATCGAACTTGGAATGATTATTAAAGTTTGATGTATTATTTTCAACATAAAAAGCACTGGGAGTTTCAGAAAGATTTTGAGAGCCACGTTTTCAGTTTACGAACATTTATTTCTCTGTATTGCAATTATTTATAAGATATTTGGCGTTTTTCATAAAATTTGTGTTATATGACTTATTCCAGGTGCTGAATGAAATCGTGACATACTCACTGATTCTGCTGGTGTTCTCTCCTCAAGATGGCGCTTGAGAATTACTAATTTTGTTTGGAGAATTTTGATATTGCTTGATAATTGCTAATATTGTTTGAAAATTCTTAATAGTGCTTCAGAATTACTAATTTTGATAGAAAAATATTGATGGCGCTTGAGAATTACCAATTTTGGTGAAAAATATTGATAGTGCTTGAGAAATGCCTCGTAAAAGCCAAGGCCGGTTTATGGTTAGCCAATGAAAGACACACTGAAATTAGCCAATGAAAGACACACTGATGAACGAGTAAATGCACCATAATTTCAACTAAAGTTTTCCATTGAAGATATGGTACTTTTATATGGAGTTTTTCTCTGCGTTTTAACTGCAGTTAAAATGCAAATTGTATTCCGATATATAGTCCATATTTCAAAAAAAGTATGCAATCTTTTCATTTTTTTGCAGGAGAACTTTAGACTAATAAAATTCTGATTTTTAGCGCACATTTACCTAGTTTTTTTTTCGTTTTTTTTAGGCTTTAATCCCTGCCGTTTACAGGTTTCCGGTTATTCATCAATCATGAAAGTTTTCAACTGATATTGAAGCCGTCTCAGGAACGTTTTAAATTAATATTTTTTTAATTACGTGACATTTTCTTAAATGCCCTGTAAATTTGGTCTTTAAGACAAACACATGTTATATATACCTCTAGACCAACACATTTTATATATACCTGGAGACAAACACATGCTATATATACTTGTGGACAATATACTTGAACCACAACCTTCACCATAAGCGCTACCGAAAAACTCGGTAACGAAAAATCCCCCGCCGATATTGACCCTCAACATTACCGGCGAAAATATAGCGATGAGATTTAAATGAGATGCAATACCGGCTGATGGAAATAAAGTGTTTAGAGTCTCAACCGCCAGCCATTAGCGGCACCTCGCCTCCCTGAATATTACAAGCGAGGAGTTGCACTCATTTGGCTACCGCGCACTCAGTGAAATGAGGGACACTTTGTCCAAAAGGCGATGCACTTTTGTCCTTGTGGGGGTAATCCTGACCCAGTTTGGCTAGGCAACTGGGAGTATCTGAGTTTACTCATTGCTGATGCGGTGGTTAAAAGAGTGTGTCACTATTTGGGCAATATGAAGCACACTAATTTTTATGAGTGTGTTGAATGACTGCAATCATGAATGTCTTATGGGTTCTTTGTGCAAAGTTCTGTTTGCGACTTATTTCATCTATGACGCATACTACATGTCATAATTCAATTTTGTCACTAAAAATGATGAATTTGAAAATTTTGATTTAGTTACGATTTTATAATTTAAAATTGGACATTTTTTCATAATAAACTTCCGAAACAAATCAACTTCTGATTGAAATCGAACTTGGAATCGACGAATTGATCCTGCGGGGCAATAATATAGTTATATTACTATAATATTATATATTACTAATATATTATTATTATTATAATATATTATTAATATATTATAATATTACTTTCAATAATTCTACAGAATTATTGAAAGATGTGTATAAGAGACAGACTCACCTGAGTCTGCAGCACTCACCTGAGTCTGCAGCATTGTAGTATTCACCTGAGTCTGCAGCATTGCAGAACTCACCTGAGTCTGCAGCACTCACCTGAGTCTGAAGCATTGTAGCATTCACCTGAGTCTGCAGCATTGCAGAACTCACCTGAGTCTGCAGCACTCACCTGAGTCTGAAG
>NW_025944693.1:0-12887 GCF_000764305.2 Hyalella azteca | reverse complement strand
ACCCTACAACGCTTAACACTACAACGCTTAACCCTACAACGCTTAACCCTACAACGCTTAACACTACAACGCTTAACACTACAACGCTTAACACTACAACGCTTAACACTACAACGCTTAACCCTACAACGCTTAACCAATCAAGGCTTGGCCGGCAGCGCACAACCCAACAACGATTTTCCATAATTATAAATAAGAGGTTCCAGAGTTGATGTAAATCGCCGTCAGCCCTTTAGAAATTGAAATATCGTCTATCTAAAGAATTTTTTTTTCAATGAAGAATTTTTTTTATCTTGAATTACTCGGGATTTCTTGGCTACGCTAAATGATTCGAGTCTTGAAATATTGCATCGAAGCAAAGGTTTAGTACATGAATTATCAGAAAAGTATTAAAAATTATTTATTAAATTATTTTAGGTTTATTTTTATTATTATTAGTAATCATTGGCAAATAGTATTATTATTAAATTATCATTAGTAAATTAAATTATTAGTAAATAATTTTAGGCTTCGAATTCTAATCCTCAAAATATTCTTTTTGAATATACAATGCTAAATAAGAGAGACCGAGGATCTTGCAATCAGGATCCCCGTATCCTTCAGTATAATACTCGTATCTATCAGGATTCTCTTATCCTTTAGGATACTTTTATCCTTCAGAATCCTCGTATCTTAAATTAAGGCAGAAACTGACCTCCAGCATCGACATCTGAGCTCAGCCGGCAACTTTGCTCGCATGATTGACTGTAGTTGTCACTGTCAACAAAAGCAAGGACTTGGTGACGGCACAAAGTTGATGTCACTAAAAGTTATTCTAAGTTCTCGCCTCCAAGTTCAGGGAAAACTTGAGTAACTGTGCAGCAGCCGGCATGCAATAACGCTATGATGAATCCTTATCAGATTTATTAACAGCAGAGGCTTAACCTTTTCCTGTAAATTGAGAAAAATGCCTGGCAATGAGACTAGAGTAACCTACAGTAGGCGGAGATATAACATTTTAATTCAGGATACATTAACCGTTGTCGATGCTAATCGTACCTATAATGGCCTCCATAACATGAGAACTGTGCAGCAGAACGTTAGAACTGGACGAAATAGATAGGAATATGAAACGACATAACTCTAGACGACACAATATTATTCTAGACACGACATTATTCATTATTTTCTAAATTTACAGAACTCTAGACAACGCGACAGAACTCTAGACGACGCGACGGAACTCTAGACGACACGACAGAACTCTAGACGACATGAAAGAACTCTAGACGACACGACAGAACTCTAGACGACACGACAGAACTCTAGACGACACGACAGAACTCTAGACGACATGACAGAACTCTAGACGTCGCGACATAACTCTAGAACTAAGCAGAAGAATGTGAGAACTTGAAAACGGAATGACGGAAGCTGTGAACTTGAAAATTCAACGACACAGATCGAGAACTGTACGTCAGAACTTGAAAATTCGAGAACTGAACTTCAGAATTTGCGGACTGAACAACTGAATTTGATAAAAGAACCGATCAACCGAACTTGAGGATCGAGTGACAGAACTTAAGAACCGAACGGCAAAAATTGAAATTTGAACTAAAGAACTTGGAAAGTTATCGGACATAGCTCAAGAAACACAGGGTAGAACTTTAGAACTGAGTGTTAGAACTTGAAAAATTGAAAACCGAATGACAGACCTTATGAACTCAAAACTATAATGATAATGTAAATCTGAGAACAGAACAACAGAATTATAGAACTTTTAAATGCACCTGTTAACAGAGCATCAAAATTTAAGAACCGTAACACAGAACTTGAGGACGAAAAAACAGACCTTGAGCCCCGAAATACAAAACTCAGAAGCCCGAACGATGAAGCGGCCTCTTAGGACATCTCCCGAGGCATAGCTTTGAAATTGCAGGATTGATTGCTAGCGATTGGCTGGCGGATTGCCTAGTTTGTGACCGATTATCTACGATTGCTTCCAGTATTGCTAAGTATGTGATTAATGCTCTGTGATTGCTCCCAGCACTGCTTAATATGTGATCAATGTTCTGCGATTGCTCCCAGCATTGCTTAATATGTGATCAATGCTCTGTGATTGCTCCCATCATTGCTTAGCATGTGATCAATGCTCTGCGATTGCTCCCAGCATTGCTTAGCGTGTGATCAATGCTCTGCGATTGCTCCCAGCATTGCTTAGCATGTGATCAATGTTCTGCGATTGCTCCCAGCATTGCTTAGCATGTGATCAATGCTCTACGATTGCTCCCAGCATTGCTTAGCATGTGATCAATGCTCTGCGATTGCTCCCAGCATTGCTTAGCGTGTGATCAATGCTCTGCGATTGCTTCCAGCGTTGCTTAGCATGTGATCAATGCTCTGTGATTGCTCTCAGCATTGCTTAGTATGCTCTGTGATTGCTCCCAACATTGCTTAGAATGTGATCAATGCTCTACGATTGCTCCCAGCATTGCCTAGCATGTGATCAATGCTCTACGATTGCTCCCAGCATTGCCTAGTATGTGATCAATGCTCTGTGATTGCTCCCAACATTGCTTAGAATGTGATCAATGCTCTGCGATTGCTCCCAGCATTGCTTAGACTTCTATCAATATTTCGACTTTATTTCCTGCACTCAATCATAATTTACTGATCAATGTTTTAAGATTAAATGCCGAATTCAACATCAAAGATTTGTGTGGTTGTGCTTTATACAACAGGTTCGTTCTTCTACAGTTAAATTAAAGGAATTTAGCGCCCTATGAAAATAAATAAGCTTTCGTTGGTACAGGACTATCAGGCGCTGGACAATTATCGGATAGCTAAAATAGTTTATTCATGGTAATGCATGGTGGTAGATTTAACAGAATAATTACTTTGGTTGGAAGGTTTTCAATTTTTATTATGGTAATTTGCATGGCTAGATTGTCGAACATAACTCGTATGTCGTTAGTTAACTGTCGTAAGCCAACTGCCGTATGTCACGTGTCGTAAGTTCAAAATGTTCCTTAGTTCTGTAACTTTAATGTTATTTATCATGTTGTTATTTTAACTACCTCTCTTGTAGCTCCCGTTAAATTGCTTGGCTTCATTTAACTTTAATTTGTTTCCCAAGAGCGCACCCAGACTCTTATAGAGGCAATTTAAAGTTAAGTTCAGGTTAAGTTTGGGCATGTTGATCTTTGTGCAAAACATTTGCTATGGTTGTTTTGTTCTTGAGTATTTTGCATATTAAATGTTAACAAAAGTTATTAAACGACTACAACAATACAGATGTTATGTTGCATATCAAATGTTTCCAGATTATAATAAATGCTAAAGTTTTCATTTGGATAGCAGGGATCTTTTCATTATCAATATTATGAAAGATAAATGCAGAGAAAGATTGAAATATAATGTGACGACATATATATTTATATATAATATATAAGGCTGGGTACGAATAAAAATACAATTTCACGTATATATCGTTATTTCTAAACCTGCAATTAAAACTTGAGTGAATTTTTCTTTTCAATATTATTAAACAGCCAAGTATTACGGAAGCATTTCATCTCCTATGCACATTTTATACATGTTTTAGGATTAATCACATCATAATGCGTCCTAAACGATCCAAAAATCGCGGACTTCTTGCACGCCAATCCTGCAAATGGATTGCCTGGCGCTGATTTCTATCCTGTAAGTCTTTTGAGCGACGTCAGAAACTGTCAGGACACCTCGGCAAGTCAGTCATGTCAGTCAGTATCGTCAGAAACTGTCAGGACGCCTCGGCAAGTCAGTCATGTCAGTCAGTATCGTCAGAAACTGCCAACGTGGATAGGGTATAGCTTGAATGGATATTGAGCAGCAATATCCATTGTATGGTCTAGATTTCATTACTCGCGGTTGAAGATATCCAGCAACGTGGCAATTAGACCGCGTCGAGTTTGCTCGGCTCTTGAAAGAAGAAATAAGAAAACCCGAATTGGCTTTCAAGAGCTGTTGAAAACAATGCCTGTCGTGGTCTGTTGAGTGCTGTTGAAATCTGTCATGAGATTGGTGAAAGAAAATGAAGTTGATTTTGACGATGATTGCTTTTGCAATCATCACTCGGTGATTGCTATTGCATTCATCACTCGATGAATGATATTGCAATCATCACTCGGTGATTGCTATTGCAATCATCTCTCGATTATTGCTATTGTAATCATCACTTGATGAATGCTATTGCAATCATCACTCGATGATTGCTATTGCAATCATTACTCGGTGATTGCTATTGCAATCAGCACTCGGTGATTGCTATTGCAATCATCACTCGGTGATTGCTACCACAATCATCACTCGGTGATTGCTATTGCAATCATCACTCGGTGATTGCTATTGCAATCATCACTGGGTTAGCGGCATGCGGACGATGTCTTGAAGCTACGCGCAGGTTGATTGCTTCGTCCGTTTAGCCTGGATTGATGAGGCGTGACAATCGCTGATGACGCTGCGATGACAATCATTGGACGCATGAAAATTAAATTCTAACATTCATTTTTTCGTTTCAAATTATCTTATCTTGCATTTTATGGCCTTTCATTTTATTTTCTCTCTTAAATTCATATTGTATAATGTCTGAACTTTTTCAAGTACGATAATTGTTATTCAAAAAGTTAAAATTTAGCTTAAATAATAACATGAAGTCTTAATGCAGCTCTCAGTGGTTCTTATTTTTAGGCCTATATAATCATGTGTGGGAAGTCATGTCTTGAGAAATAATAATCAATTTAATTTATTAATATAACTAATCTGCGACGGCGCAGTCACATCGTTGAAGAATGAGCATATCGTTAAATTATCATATCTCATTTGGTTGTATTATATTGAATTATATTACAGTAGATTAAATATATTATTCTTACATTATAATAGTTTATGTTATATTATGACATATTAAATTTATTATGTTACATTAAATTATCCTATTTTGAATAATGTAGTTTCCGACACTAAGTAGTATTCTACTTAACTGCAAATGTTCATCTTGAACTGAATTTACTATTCACTAAAAAATGACATCCGGGGCCTTACGGAACTGAACGCTTGAGTTTTGAGAGGTGAGGCTACGTAAATGGACTCTACTAGATGAAGCAAAAAGATGTAGAAATCTTTAAAAGTATATTTAAATATATTGAACTTTGACTGCGACATGCTCCATATATGGTACACGCATGCATGTCTCAAACTGCGACGTGCACCATATATGGCGCACGCTTAAAAAATTTAGTTTTATAAAAAAAGCTCTTTAAAATATCAGCCAGATCATAAACTTGTGAAAAATATGATAGATAATTGACAATAATGTTTTCAAATACCTATACGAACGTCGTGCAATCGAATCATAAGAATCTTAGTAGTTGAAATCTAGCCTGAAATAATGAGTGAATTGTTTTGTCTCACCATCATCAAGCAGACGTAAGAAAGAAAGCTTACGTCTGTGTTTCTTTCTGTCGTTATCGAGCAGACGTAAAGAAGAAAGCTTACGTCAGTGTTTCTTTCTCTCATCATCAAGCAGNGAATAGTTAATTAATTTTTAATTATTTTAATGAATTAAAATTTATATTTCTAATTAATTTTTAATATTTGGGAAGGATATCCTATCTGAAGTTGCAAAACCCTTATAATAAATCAGTATTTTAAAGGATTCACTAAATCGGCAGTCAATAATTTAGAATATTAAATCATAAACAACGGAGGAATCACATTTGGTGTTAAAGATATAAATATTAAATATTTATTCACCACTTCAATTAGGACTGGAAATGTATTTAAAGTCTTTTTTAATACTGTTATTCATGTAAGTTTACAATTTTGACAGCACCTTTAAATTGGACCGAGTAATTAATTATTTAATTATTAATTATTGATAGCTTCTGTAAAACCTGTCGTGAACACGTCCTGTGTTCAGACACGCTCGTAATTAACAATTTTTCCCTTTAAACCTCTTTCTCTTTCTCTGATTAAAAATTAGAAAATTAATTTCCAGAGAATAAAATCTTTACCTGTGTTTCAATGTAGTGGAGTAATTTTTAGGAAAAGCTGATGTAACTTGTGAAATTAATTATTATAAACAAAAAAATGCTTATCGATTTGTTTCGAACTTTTATTAAAACGCATTGCCGGCAGGAATGAGAACGAAGTGATCTTTATTTCGAGATAACGGGAGACTTTTTCTTGGAAATGATAAATGGATTGAATCGAGGGTTGAAATTAGTTGGTTGCTTTTGGACTAGTATGTTCAATTCATAGTTAAATGTGTATCTGTATCGATGTTTCAGCGACATGTACATTGCTACCAATTAAATACAGCCCGACGCAAAAGGTTAGCCCCACCCCTTTAAAACATCATAACACATCGAGTTTTGCCAGTTTTAACGTGCAAATGGTGGCAAACAATTTGTCTTGCGCTCTGCAATCTATAGCAGGTGAAATTTGGTGAAAAAAGTGAATTACTGGCGGAAAAATCAAGCGGTCCGTGCTTTTGCACCGACTCAAAAGGTTAGCCCCACTTTGCAAGTTTGGCGCTCTTGCGGACAGGACGCAGCGTTGACTCGCTGCAAAGGGTGCATTCATAGCGTAATAGTTGTGCACGGATCTTATGCTCACTTAGGCAGGAGATGGGCGCGGGAAAGCCTCTAACTGAGTTTCAGAAAGGTGCCACTCAAGCCCTGATGGCGCTGCCTGAGGGCGAGCGTCCTAGCCTGCGTCAAACGGAGGCACAAGTGGGGTGTAGCCGCAAAGCCATCTCCAACTATCTCTAGGACCCCGTGAACTACGGAAAGCGGCACACCAAAGGCCGCCCCAAGAAGATGTCGGCCCGTGACACGCGTCGCCTCTTCTGAGTTGCGGCGCCCGGCGACTTGAGCGCGCCCAAACTAGTCCAAAAGTTGGAGCTCAATGTCTCCAAGTCCACCGTCTCTCGCACCCTCGCGTCCTCCGGCATCTTCCAATACGTGAAGATGAACAAGGCCCCCCAATTGACCGAGGCTCACAAGCATGCCAGTGTCGCCTGGGGCACAAAGTATGCAAGTACTAGTGATGACACCTGGGCCAAAACCATCTTGAGAAGATGAGAAGAAATTGAACTTGGATGGCCCAGATGGTCTGAAGTACTTACTGGCATTGCCGCAGGAATGATCCAAAGGAAGCTTTTAGCCGCCAAAATGGCGGGGGCAGTGTAATGGTGTAGGGGGCCTTTCATGCAAACGTGACGAGCGAGCTCGTCTTCCTCGAACGCAACCAGTGCGCGGACGACTATGTCCAAACGCTCGAGGTCCATCAACTTCCCGTCATCCGCCACCAAATTCGCCGCGGCGCTATCTTCCAACAAGATAATGCTTATTTAAAATTTATAATTCAAATTAATTTTTAATATTTGGGACGAATATCCTGTCTGAAGTTGCAAGACCCTTACAATGAATCAGGATTTAAAAGGATTCAATAAATCGGCAGTCAATTATTTAGAATCTTAATTCATAAACAACGGAGGGATCAATGTGGTTTTAAATATATAAATATTAAATATTAATTCACCACTTTAATTAGGACTTTAATTGTATGTAAGGTCTTTTTAGCGCATTTTCTCATTTATATTAATAATCCCCTATTGTGCTCGTCATGTACGTCCGTCCGTCCGTGACTTCACGTTTCTGTCGACGAGAAAATGCGCTCTCTGTCACTCACTGCAGTGAGTACTGAGTTATATTTTTAATACTGTTATTCATGTAAGTTACAATTTTAACAGCACCTTTAAATTGGACCGATTAATTGAATAATTAACTTTTAGATATTGAAAGCTTCTGTAAAACCTGTTGCGAACACGTCCTGTGTTCAGGCACGCTCGTAATTAACAATTTTTCTCTTCAAAATATGATTAAAAATTAGAAAATTAATTTCCAGAGAATAAAATCTTTCACAGCGTTTCATTATAGCGGAGTAATTTACAGGAAAAGCTGATGTAACTTGTAAAATTAATTATTATAAACAAAAAATGCTTATCGATTTGTTTAGAATTTTGATTAAAACGCATTGCCGGCAGGAATGAGAACGAAGTGATCTTTATTTCGAGATATAAGGGGATTTTTTCTTGGAAATGATATATGGATTGAATCGAGGGTTGAAATTAATTGGTTGCTTTTGGACTAGTATATTCAATTCATAGTTAAATGTGGATCTGTTTCGATGTTTCAGTGACATGTACATTGTTATCAATTAAAAATGTACTTGTCGCTACATATTTCCGTCACATATAAATGCGTCACAATGTGTGCAAAATTTGAGGCTTAAACTCAGCTCATAACTTAACCGAAATTATCATAACGGATCAGAATAAATTACAATATAAATTTTAACGATATTATTTTGATTCATACAATAGAATATTTTACAAATCTCCACAATTCGTATTTTTACATATTTTTTATTACTGTGTAGTGAATACGTATCAAATGTATATGTACAATTTAAATATCATTCTGGTCCAGATAGTTGATTAGGATTCTTTATTATTCACAGAACCAAATATAAAAACACAATTGTACTTAACATAATTTTAATACCTTCCTGGCAAAATATCGGGTCGATTTACGGATGCATTAAAAAAACATTCCACAAAGCACATGAAAGGATGGAGTGTCCACACAAGAAATAAAAATATTCACAAAAATGTCTTTGAATAAAGTCCTTCGAATTAAAGCANGGTTACATTTAAATTTAAAAGGACTAGAGATACAGAACAAAATTCAACAATGCATTTGTTATAAAGAATTATTTGTGAGCGAGACGCAACCAATAAATATTCGTCTATTCTCATGATTTTATTCTCTACAGAAGTGAAGCCCAAAAGAATTTTTTGTCCAATCGTAAACAAAGACGATATCTAAAGGCTAGCGCACTGAATAAATCTCAGCCGCAGAATATGAATTCAAATCAAAATATCAAGTCAAGAAAAGTGAACCGATTCCGAAATTTGAGAAACAATTCTTTTAACTACGGAGTATGTGTGATCGGACGCTCAAGTTTTTTGAAAATCTTATTTCAAAATTTGTTAGTGTTGCAGATCCAAATTATGTGAGTGTTGGCAACCTAATTGTGTGTGGAATTTTCAACTTTTGCTAATTTGGGGCATCCAAACTTTGCTTGTGCGGGATATCTAAGTTTTACGCTAGTGGGCTGAAATTAGCTGAATTTTTATATAGTAAATCGTACAGATAAGTGTTCACTGGTGCTCCTGGAATAGAAAAAAAATGATATTTATTTTTCCTCTATAATTATTCGTTTCAACGAGGGAAATGTTTGTTGCATAAGTTAAAAATGGTCCAAAAACTGCCTAGTCATGATAAATTTGAAACTTTAATTTAATTCAAAAACTAAAATCATACATATATGTTCATATTCGTCAAGACCATTATTTGTACCATCATCATTACCTTTGCTATGATCAATATCTGCACTCCTAACATTATTTGTAGCGTGAACATTATTTATAATCTAACCATTATCTGTACAATAACAATTATCTGAAATCCCATTTCCGATCGACAGAAGGATTCAAAATGAAGTGTAATCTATGACAATATCGAAGAATGTTTATGGTCTCATACCCTTAAAATTTCCGCAATTTCTGAGCGAACATTTAATATCTTGCGATTGAAATATATTTCCATCGATCTCCGGATCTCACCGCGGATCACCAGCGATCTCCTACAACTTTGATAGATCGTTCAACTCGATCGAACTTCAGCGCCAGGGCATCCTAGAAGGATTGATATAAAACCACCGACGTGAGATCCTGTGGATTCAGGCTAAACTAAAATTTTGGCTAAAGTAACATTCAGGCTAAACTAACATTCAGGCTAAATTAACATTCATGCTAAAGGAACATTCAGGCTAGAGTAACATTGAAGCTAAACTAACATTGAGGCAAAATTAACATTCAATCTAGAGTAACATTCTGGCAAGAGTAACACTCAGGCTAAAGTAACATTCAGGCTAAACTCACATTCATGCTAAAGAAACATTCAGGCTAGAGTAGCATTCAGGCTAAACTCACATTCAGGCTAAAGTAACATTCAGACTAAATAGCAATGAAGGTAAACCAACAATTGGACAGAAATAACTTTTAGGCTAAAACGTCAACTTTTATTCGACATTGAACATGTTCTCAAATTGAACCTGTTATCGGAAGTTAAACATGTTTCTCAAATGAACATTTTCCCCGATTTGGCATGTTCCTCAACTTAACATGTAGTTCATATATAACCTTGTGCATTTAACATTACCAATAACTACTCATCCTACCAACCAAATAACTTAGCTGAAGCAATAGCCAGAATTTAGCTCCCATGCAAACTTTCTTTGCGTTGATGAAGTCGTAAATTGTAAATTGTAAATTGGGATTGCAAGTTTCTAAGTCATTCAATTTGTATCAACTTATGGGGAATTTTCAGAGCTAGGTAATTAAATCCCACTTCATCTTCGCCTTCAGCTTAGGCTAAGTTCAGCCGTGAAGCCTTCATTAGGGGGATTTTACGAGCAGTTTAGACACGTACAGCAAGCAGCTGTCGCGACGCTACCAACTTTGCCAGCCGTGCTTCATCAGCGGCTTCTTAGAATTTCCGTACCCGGGGTAATTTTTGGTCCCCTTTTGGGATAATTTTGACCACCGGTTTGTGGTAATATTAGTATTTACAGTTGGGGTAATTTCGTTCTCAATTTTAAGTACTTTTGGTTCCCCTTGTGTGTAAATTTCGACCCAGCATTGGGATTAATATTTGTTAACCCCGTTTGGGGCAATAATGGTAAACCTTATGAGTGAATTTGGAAAGCTGTTTGAGGTAATAATGGTGCACTGTTTAGGATAAATATGGTTAGGGGTAATTGTGAATCTGGTGGCTGTTACCCTAAGACGTAAGGGAGAGGTTATCGCGAAGTCTGTGGTTTATCAAAGTTTTTACTGCTAGATCTGGGCTTGTGTTATGTTACTTAAAACAGTCAACGTGAATGTATTTATAGTCATTATCTTGACTTTATATCATAAAAATATCTTTCTAAAAGGTTTTTAATTTGCTAGGTTTGCATATATTTTATTAAATCTTATTAATGAAATGTATCGGAATAGAACAAAAATTGTCTTGCGATTTATTTTTTGCTGAATTTATCTTATTTATATATGCTGAAGTCGTATCAATATACGACATCAAGAGCCGAACAAGGTTAAGTTCGAACGAAAATAAACTTTGAACATGAAAACATTAATTGCTGTGAATGAATTTTGAGCTATGAAATAACGCCAAATTATTGAATGATGAATGAGTGGAATGGTGTTGTTGAAATCGTTGTGCTTGAGATGAATTCATTTCACTGGTAAACGAGATTTAAATAACTGGTTGATATTACTTGGATAAATCAAACAATTACCGCTAAATGATCTAATTGAATATGGCGAAATTTACTATTTTATTACTATTTATGTTGAGGAATGAAGAATAAAACATATTTTGCTTCAGGAAAATCAGCGATATTCGCAGTAAGTTCAGTAGCGATATTTGGTATCATAGCACCAAGCTGGGGAACCAATTGATCGTACACAAGAAATCCATTTCNTGGATGCATGGCTTAGTGGATGCATGGCTTAGTGGATGCATGGCTTAGTGGATGCATGGCTTAGTGGATGCATTACTTAGTGGATGCATGGCTTAGTGGATGCATAGCTTATTGGGTGCATGGCTTAGTGGATGCATGGCTTAGAGGATGCATGGCTTATTGGGTTCATGGCTTAGTGGATGCATGGCTTAGTGGATGCAAGGCTTAGTGGATGCATGGCTTAGTGGATGCATGACTTAGTGGATGCATGGCTTAGTGGATGCATGGCTTAGCGTTTGATAGGCTTTGTGGATGCACGGCGTAGTGGATGCATGGCTTGGTGGATGCATGGCTTAGTGGGTACCAGGCTGGTGGATGCAAGGCTTGATGTATTCATGGAGTAGTGGATGATTGGCTTGGTGGATGCAAGGCGCAGTGGATGCAAGGCGCGGTAGATACATGGCGCGTTGGATGCATAGCGTGGTGGATACATGGCGTGGTGGATGCCTCGAGTGGTGGACCTAGTCAGTGGATTAGACACCAACATTTTTTCCATTGTAAAGTGAATAAATATCTCTGTTTGGGGAAATTTTCAAGCTAAATTAAAAAAGTTATTTATACAAACTCTATTTCAGAAATGGCTGCAATGAGCCTCGTGAAATTTAATCATCATTTTTGGCGATTTAAAGTGAACAAATTTCTAATTTTAGGACAATTTTCAAGTTGACTCAAAAAATGTATTCGAGCGTTATTTGAACATACAATAGTTGTAGAATCATAAAAGTAATAACCGTATATGCAAGTTTGAAACGGCTGAATTCCGACTAAAATTTTAGATAATAAATTTGAGAACCGCCACACTGACATCTATGCCTATAATGTAGCCACTGCGCAGTTAGGCAGTTGATGAATTCTTCGAATTAAGTGATATTCGATGTTTAATCGTTGAACTTGTCACTGGAAAAGACAAATTCTGGATGGTTGAACTAACATGTATAAAATTCATGCTGCCACTGCACAGTTGATGACATATTTCACGAGTTCCAGTCCAGCCGTTTCAGAAATTTGGGAAGCATTTTCTGCCGTCTTACTTAAAGTGAAAATATGTCTAGGTTTGGAGAATTCCCAAGCTGAATTCAAAAAGTTATTTATAATAATTTTAGTTTAGATAAGGTTAAACTGACACGCGTTAAATTTGAACAGCAGTTTTGCTGTTTTAAAGTGAATAAATTTCTAGGTTTTAGGGAATTTCAAGATGACTCAACAAAACAACG
>NW_025944692.1:0-725 GCF_000764305.2 Hyalella azteca | reverse complement strand
TTAATTAATAACTTGAGTTAAGAAAGTTATTGGAAGTTAGAGACTTAGAGTGAAGTGTTGAGAAGGCTACAGGAATTTGGTTTAAACTGTGTAAAGCTTGTATAAGAAACTATTGTTCTCGAGTCCGAGTGTTTGTTTATAGTTTGGAATGGCGAGGGCATCAAACGGCTGACCCTTGCGGATTTCAAAACTGTCGCGACGTCACTTCGACGAATAGGCGTAACGATGCGTACACTGTTAGAAAAACGGTGAAAAAACGGTCCCACCGGCATCCTACTGGCCGGTCGCCCCGTGAAAATAAATTGTTTTGCCGTTTTTATCAGATGTTTTACGGATTTCTGGTGTTAAATTGGAATAAAAACGGTGAAACGGTGTTTCTTTTCACGGGCCGACCGGCCACTGAAACGCCGGTAATACCGTTAACGGTCATTTTTCTAACAGTGTATAAAAGGACCTTAAAATTGGCGCCAAAGGTTGTTTTACGGAGGTGACCGTTACGCAAGCACGGTCTGCAGTTAGCGGACTTTGTAACGGCCGCGGCCGTGAGGCCGGCGGTTTGCCGTTTTCGAACATTGACGCTCGCGAGAAAACCTTGACCCATAGAGGCAGCTACAATTTCTGTAAGCGCGTCTGAAATCTACAAAGTACGGTCGACATCAACGATACGGCTGCGACTCGGCCGTGAAGCAATGCGAGAGGGCCACGAGTTATACAACGATGATAAC
>NW_025944691.1:375515-385037 GCF_000764305.2 Hyalella azteca | reverse complement strand
TGATTCAAGGTAGGATTCAAGGTAGGATTCAGGGTAGGATTCAGGGTAGGATTCAGGGTAGGATTCAAGGTAGGATTCAAGGTATGATTCAAGGTTGGATACAAGGTAGGATTCAAGGTAGGATTCAAGGTAGGATTCAAGGTAGGATTTAAGGTAGGATTCAAGGTACGATTCAAGGTAGGATTCAGGGTGGTATTCAGGGAAGGATTCAAGGTAGGATTTAAGGTATGATTCAAGGTAGGATTCAGGGTAGGATTCGGGGTAGGATTCAGGTAGGATTCAGGGTAGGATTCAAGGTAGGATTCACGGTAGAATTCAAGGCAAGATTCGAGGCAGGATTCAAGACAAGATTCAATGCAGGATTCAGAGATAGATTTTGGGTAGGATTCAGAGTTATATACAGAGCAGCATTCAAGACAAGATTCATGGCAGGATTCAAGGCACGATTGAGTGTCAATTCAAGGCAAGATTCAAGGTAGGTTTCAGGGCAATTTTCAGAGCAGTATTTGAGGCAAGATTCATGGCTGGAATCTAGACGAGATTCAGGGCCAGCTCAAGGCTTGATTCAAGGCAGGATTGAAGAATAAGAATAAGAATTATTCTCACTATGCGAGTGAGAATAATCTTGTAATCTAGTCGAGAGAAAGACGATGAATATGGCGAAAGAAGTACAAATGATAAGCGTAACTACTTTTTACGGTTTGTGAGGTAGTAATTTATCTAAAGTCGGAGGTAAATAGGCTATGATTACAAATGAGTGAGAACACGATTTGAGAACGAGATAAAACTTCCTAATAAGCGTTGCAGGAAGAATTGCGTGGTGACTGGAGTGACTAGTCGCCGAATACCGAAGTAGGATGTTTGAAATTTTCATTATTATCAGTCGTATTCGTGAAGAATTATTGATTGCAGATAGACTCAAAATTTTAGCAAAACCGGAATGGAAACTATAAACGCCATGCCCGGTGAACATCGATTTGTAGTTAATATTCTAGAAATGCACCTTCATGACGTTCATTTACTACATTTTCTATTTCCCCAAGAATTATTAATTAGGTAATTATTTCAACGCAAAAAGCATTTTTAACTAAATTTTGACTAGAAAAGGGAAGTTAGAATTAACGAAAATGAGCTTACTGGCTTTTTGACTAAAGCAAATCGTAGCGAAATCGCCGCTTACAAAGTACGAAAAAATAACTCTAGTGGTAGCTACACGGCCAAAAAGTGGCATATTTTATATGTTACTGTGCAAGCAATTGGTCTCAAAAAGTCATATATCACACATATGGAAATTTTCGCCATCACTTGTACCTATTCTCTTTGAAACTCATCTGCTCAGGTGTTAGCGGGCAGACTAATGCATTATTTTCACATTAACTTAGGCAGAATTTACGACCATTCTCCGCGTAATCGCCCAACATCAGCAACCTGCTTGGAAAATTGTCCTAATAAATTGTGGCAATGGCCTCAAAAGAAATTGGATGCTGCATTAAAGTCTAAAGCTTACATTAGTCGGGCTTTAACTTGTGATACGCAGCCCATGTTGCCCACAAGCACACCATTGTCATGAATAAGTGACTGAGTTAACATCCTTATGGCACTGACACGTTCACTCGGTAATTTCTGATTAACTATGACTCAGTCGAAATTATGAATATGATCAATAAAAGGATGAACTGAGAGTCTAGTGACCATCTAATTATTTCATTCTGATTCGTTCCCTCTGATTAGTTGCCAATTTTCTGTTCCCTTTCACTAGCCCCATGTGATTAGTTCCCTCTGTTGAGTTCTGATGATTAGTTGTCACTTTAAGCTACAGCTAACGAATCTCAGGCTTTGTTCTTCTCAAGACTAAGAAGTGAACTTGTTTTATTAAGAATTGTGACATGTTCAAAGCTAAAATTTGTATATGAAGAAATGTAGCTGGAATAAATAATGTAATAATTCGAGGGGTCTCTTTTCAATCAGCTATGGGATGGGACAATACACGTATTGATAATTTTCTATAAGTTCACGCTTATCCATCTCTGGTCGAGAAGTTCACAAGTTAGTTTATTCTATCAACAAACATGAACTAAACCCCCTTCCCACCCCAAATAATTAGTGTAATCCTTCACAATTCTGAGTTCTGCTGCGATGGCGGAGGCAGGTCATCAAATGCGATGCACAGCACCGCGCACCGCTCAAACAAAGCGTACGAACGCAGGCAAATTCTGTCGGCATTGACGCAAACAAAGCGTACGAACGCAGGCAAATTCTGACGGCATTGACGCTGCCGCAGTAAAGATGATTGCCGTGCACTCAGTAGCTTGCATACCGCGCGCCTGTGGAGTGAAAAGAATGTTCTTGGTTAGTTTGGAAATCATAGATGTAATTTAGGAATAAACTGACTTGGATGTTCGTATATTCGTAATATGTTGCTAGCATGGCTTAGATAGTGGCCTACTTGAAATATTTTACAACACTTCTCTTTAACTTCACTTCTTGTCTGTTTGTCTATCTGTCTGTCTGCTACAAATCTTGTAATCGAAATTTAGTACACTTCTACTTACTCTATCGATCTGAAATTTTGCACACTTGTGTAAAGTTGGAGACAATGCATGAATCAAATGTCAAAATAAATTATTTTAAAAATGAAAAAAAATTCAAAATTAAAAAAATTGAAAAAATAATTTTGTCAGCTACAAATCTTATAACTGATATTTGACACACTTTTACCTGTCTAATTGATCTGAAATTTGGCACACTTGTGTGAAATCAGAGGCAATGCATGAATCAATTAACAGAATAAATAATTTTGAAAAAAACTATATATTAAAAAAATTTATATATATTAAAAAAATTGAAAAGTTAATTTTTTTAATTTTTGAAAATTAGATGAGAAATTCATTATACATCTGTAAGATTGAAGATACTGGATTCTTTGGAAGTGTTGTCTTTAAAAAATTAATTTTTAAATGTATATTATTTACACTACGACCGGCAGTGAATTATTTACGGTGCTCATAAGTCGACGGATTTACAAAGTAATATTCAAGTACCTCTTTGGATAAAATCTGAAATTTGCTTAATAGTCGTAATGAGTACTCGGTCCAACATATGTACTTAAACGACATTATTGTGTCTATCGCATGCACCTGAAAACATAATATTTTGACCTTCCACTTCATACGACCTTCGGTGTGCCATCACTACTGCTAATTCATCTGTTTGCCATGTTCAACGAAGCGTCTTCTGAAAAAACACTGTCAATGTTTACGGGAGACGAAATTTTAGGGTTACTATTACTCATTTCATCAAACGTTGAAGCAACTAGTACCCTAATTGATGTGTCAAATGTCTATTTTAATAAACGTGCTCTATATTTATATGCTACGAATTACCTACAACTGTAGCGGTGAAACTAAGAGGCAAATATCGTACGAAATCTGATCGCACAAATTTAGAACACAAATTTTCAAAACATCTTCGTGTGCACGTTGAAGTTTTACCGTGCATCATGATTTAACTAAGTTCACTACGGTACATTTTTAAAAAAGTAAATTTCCACAGTCTTATACATGAGCATATACATACATATATGAACAATCCTTGATTGAAGTGAACCAAAAAGTTGGGTCCCACTTTCGTTTCAATGAATATTGAACATGCCGACAAATATTTTCCGCGAGTTCTCTCTCTAAATGCACATACAACATTACCATCGTGTATGGGAAATTAATAAAATGCTTTATTTTTATATTTATTTTATTTCCAGTCCATTTGTAAATAAACTATTCTATTTTTTTATAATAAAAACAATCCTCACCTTATCCCGCACGTCTGCATTGACAATTATCAGTGGAACTTTTTTTATTACAAGAATTCTCTTTAACTTCACTTCTTGTCTGTCTGTTTGCCTGTTTGTCTGTCTGCTACAAATTTATAATCGAAATTTAACACACTTCCACTTATCCTATCAATCTGGGCCTATACTCTCAAAACTCGCTAAGTGAACGTAAGTACTTACGCTCTATTTTCTTGTCTATGATTGGTGGATTTTGCTTGAAAGGCCGTCAATGATTAGCTGATGAACTTACGATCTCATATTTTTTTTGAAAGTATGGCCCCAGAAATTTTGCACACTTGCGTAAAGTTGGAGACAATGCATGAATCAAATGACAAAATGAATTATTTCAAAAATAATTTTTTTCAATATTAAAAAAGTGATAAAATAATTTTGTCAGCTACAAATGTTTGGCACACTTTTAGCTGTCCAATTGATCTGAAATTTTGCACACATGTGTGAAGTCGGAGGGCCCACATTTTTTCTGAATTACGATCACTGGCCAGAGACGGGAATCAGTAAAATAGATTACATGAGGCAGTAATGCGACACGTTACTGACTACTTCATATTTTCTGACTTCCAGATTGACGATACTTTTCTAAAAGATAGAACAAAATTTAAGTTTCTGGTACGTGAAACTCAAGTCTCAGATTGCGATTTATAGTCGATGTATTTGGTATGAATAAATGAACAATGACATCAATTTCTTAGCTTTCGCTTCAAATTTTCAGAGTAAAGTATTAAGCTTCAAGTCTCCAACATGAAGTCTCGTGTATCTAGTCACGACAATAATGTACGAAGTCTTTGAAAGTATCATCAAACATTATAAAAACTTTTAGCATAAACTCTCTGAGTTGAAGATAGTGAAGGAATAGGCAATGCGGAGTGAACAATATGGAAAACACAAAGTAGTGAGGACAATTAAAAGAAGGTATGAATGACGCCGAGCAGAAAAGCAATGCGGACAAGTTATTGTTAAATATATGAGGGCACATAAACGTTAATGAGAACCGTTTAATTTTTCAGCTTTATCTACTCGATGATGAGAATAATATTGTTCCCGCATAGTTTTTTATTCAAATCAAAAGCATGAACTGACAAGGTTCGTCATGGTCCTCTTGTAACCGAAATAAAAATTTCTCACGATACAGGGAAATTCATTCATCTTCTTAGCGCATTTTCTCATTTATGGAAAAAATGCACTATTGTGCTCGCACTGTCCGTCCGTCCGTCCGTCTGCCCGTCCGTGATTTCACGTTTTCGTCTACGAGAAAATGCGCTCTCTGTCACTCACTGCAGTGAGTAATGAGTTATATTTTTTATAAGAAATTTGTACTAACTTTTGCGCATTCAATAACATCTAAAGAAATTCACATTATTGCAGACCCGGATTAATTTCACCAGTAAGAGTGGACAATGAATTCTGCGGCAAAATTTTTCCAGTTGCCGACAACGTTGACTGAAATTCCAACGCGGTGCCTTCTCATTAGGAACAACTCCTATCGACGCAGGGATCTCATTAGTGCTCTGGCCATCTCATAAGCTGCGGCTATGCTAGTGTCCAGCTCCGAATTATTGTCACCGGGCCAATACTTTCAAAAAATGTTAAGAGATCGTAAGTTCATCAGCAAATCATTGACGGCCTTTCGAGCAAAATCCACCAATCATAGACCTGAAATTAGAGCTCAAGTACTTGCACTCTATTTTCTTGTCTAGGATTGGTGGATTTTGCTTGAAAGGCCGTCAAAGATTGGCGGATGAACTTTCGTTCACTTAGCGAGTTTTGAAAGTATTGTCACCTGCTCGGTAGCAGGCAGCCGACTCTGATGCTACTAACATTCATGCTTGTAACTGTCGCTTCAGAGTACGACTGCCTTAACAGTCACAACCTTTTAGATGCTGTTCTGTAATCAACTGTTACTTTTATGGACAACAAATTCATTTGAGTGACACATGGTGCCTCGTCTAAAAAATTATGTTTAATAACATCAGTCTCATTGATGTTACATGCTGAGTTGTCTGCAGCGAGCACGCTTAGTTAATCCAGTCACGCTCAGTTGCGCCAGTCACGCTAAGTCACGCATGTCATGCTCAGTTACGCTACGTTACCTCTGACAACGTTACGCTCGCTCGTAAAAATCACAACACTTGTGTGACTTTTTCGCTAAAAATTTCAGCACTTGCCCTGGCAGATGAATTGCTGGTCTGAACGGTTGAGCTTTACACGCATTTTAATTCAAAAATTTTAGTTGACAAGCAGCAGGCTGGACGAGTTTCAACCCTCCAGTTGTGTGATGCAAATTGAGTCAATCGATGCCAGATGTTCATGCCGGCGAGCTATGAATATATCGTTCTCTTCAGGCTGACCAGGCAGGAAGTTATAGCCATATGGAACATCTAAAAAATCCAAATTTTCATACGCGGTAGCAAACCTAAAGTTAAAATTAAGTATATAAAAGTTGTAAAAGCACTTGTGATAAGATAGCTTTATCTCACTCGCGAAAATATAAGATAAGAACCTAAGAACTTTATTGATGTTCTACTCTAAAGACTTGAAAGAATTTTACCGAACTTAATTTCAGTACAAGCTCCACGAGGGCCATTCTGGGGCCATCCAAGTGTGCAATGAGAGGCGAACGGAACGCGTGTGAAGTTCAGAGCAGTTCATGGATACTTTCATTTTCATGAAGGTTTACTAAAATTGTTTATTATTTACGTGCATGTGAGACAGAATGGCCTGGCATTGTGTGAGACCGAATGCGTACTATTAAACTCTAGAGGGAAATAGCAAGTTAAAGTTATAAAATTCGGTAAAATGTGTTTTGCCGACAGGCTTTCGTTACATTGTTAGTTTTTCTAACATATTGAACTCCCATGACATTTGTGAATATAACGGCAAGTACTTGAAAATATACAAACATATATGACAAATATTTTTGAAAATAGATATTTCTATTCATATATATTCATTATCAATGGGAAATGACTTCAATATTTATGGAAATGACTATGGTTATGAAATATATTTCTGCGAAACATTCTTTTCAATTTCAACATATAAGGTCTTACAATATACTATATATTCACGTTAGGTTAGCGGAAAATAAGTTAATTAACTTTATTGGGTCGCGAAATCGTAATCGGGCAGTACAAATAACCTTCACGCCGATTGAGAACATCGAGTCGAGCGCGCGTTTTAATATCCATTTGTACCTTCGCAAACATTTGCAAGGGTTCAAACTTCGTATTTTTTCCTCCTCACAAGAACGAATGCATTTTTTTTCTTAGCCAGCAAGCAAAGTTGTTATTTAAATTGGGTTACAGCATTTGGATGATTAAGGCAACGTAAAGTCCGTTCTTCGTATGAAAGAATTTCTAAGTTCTCTCGCTTCTTTAATTTCCCAACTCAGTAAACTAGAGGAAACTTTCCTGATTTCTTTCCTGTCCTTGGCGACAAAAAGGACTCCAGCTTGTGATCAACAGAAACAGAAAAATGACAACAGTAAGAAAAACTTGGGGAAAAAGCAGTCATTTTTATAGATTATAATTTCGAAGTTTCAAATGATGAATTTTCCATCCGCATTTTCTGATGTCATTCTTTTTCAATGGAAACATGGACTCCGTGATGAAGATCGAGACTTGTAGAAGAGGCCCATAATTTGATACATTATAAAGAGATTACATATATATATATACACCAATGTATTTGTTATTCCTTGATAAAACAAGTTCTGTCTTGAAATTGCAATCTGCCTGTAACTAGGGTCATTTCGAACAGTACATTTGAATAAACGATGAAAAAAACCTAATTCAAAGTGAACCTTATTATGAGGTTCCGAAGGTATATAGTAGAAGAAAACAGTTCATGTCCTAAAATCCACGTCTTGACATAGCGAAAGTGCTAACTAGTCCATTGAGTGGCAGTAGAATAATCTCTAAATTAAGTGTACAGTGTATATTATTAATATGTACAGTGATGTACATAGAGTCAAAGCAGGAAAATCAAATCGATGCTGGGAAAACGGATCACCCTAGTTGCATAATAATTCTAGGCTCTGAATTTAAACACTAATTTACCATTAAATACATGTGTCAATTCAATAAAATCATATGGCAAACAACGACTGAAAAATAATAAAGACTAAGACTAGGAGTCAAATAACCGCAAATAGATCTCCGACATAAAAAAATAAGCGAAAGAAGTAAGCCTTCAGAAGAAACGTTCATTCAAAGTCCCAAATCTCATCTCATCGAAGACCATGTCGCACGCCCGAACGATTGACAAATTGACATTCAACCCACGAGTTCGATTCACATCCCTGGCGGACCATCGGCTTGCTGCGCCAAACATTCTTCAATAAGAGAATACCTCTTCGAATCCCTGGCGGACCATCGGCTTGATGCGCCAAACATTCTTCAATAAGAGAATACCTCTTCGCATCCCTGGCGGACCATCGGCTTGATGCGCCAAACATTCTTCAATAAGAGAATACCTCGAGCTGCAGAATTGGG
This sequence comes from Hyalella azteca, assembly GCF_000764305.2. Taxonomy (NCBI): domain Eukaryota; kingdom Metazoa; phylum Arthropoda; class Malacostraca; order Amphipoda; family Hyalellidae; genus Hyalella; species Hyalella azteca. Next base: position 376,697 of record NW_025944691.1, on the reverse strand, counting down.
CTCCTTTGAAATGCATTGCCAGGGCCTCAATTGCCAGGAATCCAAGGACCGTGCAGCCACAACCGCCTTATGAATTTCAATGAGATTCATGACCTGCATACCACGCTGGAAGAGTAACTCTTTGATCGCTATTACAATGCAGCTTAAACAACAGTCGAGTTTTATGGCTTGCATACACAAGTTTTTAAATGCTGCCGTAGTACATATAAAAAAATATCACTTTTATATAAGTCAAGCGTCGTCTTTCAGTAAAAGTATCACTTTTATATAGGTATACAATCATTTATGCATTTTGATCTTTGAGCTTTAAGTTATCGAAAGTTACATTACGTGATGTTAGGTACTATTCCTACAATATCGCATGAAATTAGGTAATGATCAAACTTTAGTGCAAACTTTGAGAAATGGATTTTCTTTTCAAAGTTTTAATTATGAAATTTTATGATGTTTTCGGTGTTATGTAATTAGTCTTTGAAGTAAATTAATAATATTTATTTTGCAAATTTAGAATATGCATGACAGCTTTCGTAATTTGATGCATGTTAGTTTGTGGTTTGAAATTTCTGCATCTTTGATGATCAAATCTCGAATTTCTTCATATTTTTCTTTATTCGATAGAGCTTCATCAATTATACACTCAATGAGCTTCACTTCTTCCTTAGCTTTTTTCAACTTATCAATTTGTTGCGTTGATAGCGTGCTCATTATGTGCTTATTCTTCCGTACGAGATCAATAGGTAGGGATTGCCTTCTGAAATATCCCCACTCGACGGGAATTCAGAGCTTAATGTCTTACAGATCAACTAGAGGTCGAGGACAAATATGTTCTAGAACACTCTCGATATTTCAGAAGGCAACTTCCTTTGCCAGACCGGTTCTGGATCTGGAGCGAGTTTTTGTGGTAGCTAATTTGAGAGCGCCTGCAACTGCTAGCTGGTGTGCATCATAAAAACTGACTCAAGGCTTCAAGCATGTTTGACTCAAGTGACACAAGCCTGGTAAATGACTCAAATGACTCAATCGGGGTAAATGACCGTTAACTCATGATTCGGGAGTAATTGGTTAATTTTGTTGGGTAAATGATCGGTACCCTGTTAAGCTGTTTATGCAGATTCGGGGTAATTGTTCGTAATAATATTGAAGGATCAGGGGTAATTGGTTAATTTTGTTGGGTAAGATTTG